>NW_027062836.1:0-91495 GCF_032884065.1 Artemia franciscana | reverse complement strand
GAGACAAACAAACAAACCAGAAAGAAAGACAGACAAGAAAGACCAGACAGACAGACCGACAAGACAGACCAGACAGAGAGACAGAAGAAACAGACGGATAAGACAGACATAAAGACTAAACAGACAGAAAGACCAGGCAGACTGACCGACCAGAGAGACAGATACAACAGACAGAAAAACAGACCAGACAGACAGATTGACCAGACCGATGGACAGACCAGACAGAAAGACAGACCAGACAGACAAAAAAAACCAGAAAGACAGACAGACTAGACATACCAGACAGACAGACAGAAGAGAAAGGCAGACAGAGCAGACATACACACCAGGCAGATAGACAAACAGACAGATAGACAGACCAGAGAGAAAGACAAACCAGAGAGACTGGTAGAACATACCGACAGACAGACCAGACAGATAGACAGACCAGACAACCGGATAAACCAGAAAAAAAGATTGATCAGACTGGCGGACAGACAACACAGAGAGACAGACAGGAGAGACGAACAGACAGACAGACAAAGCAGACAAATAGACAGACAGACCAGATAGATAGACAAACACATAAACTAGACAGACCGGACAGACAGGCAGAGCAGACAGACAGAAGGACCAGATTGGAGGACAGACCAGAAAGACCTGTCAGAAAGACAGAAATACCAGACAGACAGACCAGACCAATCAGAAAGACAGACAGAAGGATAGACAAGATAGATATATAGACCAGACAACAGTAGTAGTAGTAGAACAATTATATTAAAAATAAACATTTCTTAATAAATAGCACAACGCAAGCGAAGCTTGCGAGGCTGTGCTAAATTCAAAGAAAATAAAGAGAGAATACGAAATATGAGACCATATATCGAAATAAACAACAAAAAAACATAAACAATACGTTACTTTGCGTGACCCCAAGACAACAAAATAACAAACAAAAAATACATAAATATTACAAATAAACAACCTATGGAAAATTTGTTTTAGTTAATCTGTTTCAAAAGCATACCTACGGAGCAACTCCACACGTAAATCAGACTTAAACTGGCCTAAGCTACCTATTTCCTTAATATATATATATACTCAGTTTATTCCAAAGTTTTGAAGCTCTGTAAATAAGTGAAAAAAAAGACGTACTGGAAGCTAATCGAGGAACCTAAGTATTACCTCGTATCCGAGTAATGTTGTGGTGAACATCAGACTTCACGCAAAATATTCCTGTAAAACAATCAGGAACACTGTCACTGTAATACTTATATATAATAATCAACGTATAAAAATCATGTAATCAAGCTGCAGGCATTATATTTAAATCTCTATACACAGACCTAAATGACTCCTGGTTCCCAACTCCACAAAAAACTTTGAGAGCATTATTCTGGATCACACAGAATGGACGAACTATCGAAGGGAAAGTACCAAGCCAAATTGACAAGCAGTACAAAATGTGAGGGTGAATCAGGGAAAAGTATAATTATAGTACAACATTTGGGGGGAAAATAAGTTTTAATTTGCGCATGATACACAGACCTAAAAGACTCCTGGTTCCCAGCTCCACAAAAAACTCGGATTGCATTATTCTGGATCACACAGAATGGACGAACTATCGAAAGGAAATTACAGAGCCAAATCGACGAGCAGTACAAAATGTGAGGGTGAATCAGGGAAAAGTATAACCAGATAGAAAAGTATAACCCAAAAAAAAACAGACCGGACAGACAGGTAGAGCAGACTGACAGAAGGTCTGTCTGGTCTGTCTGGTGTGTTTGTCTGGTCTGGTCTGTCTGGTCTATTTGGCATGTCTTTCTGTCTCGACCACCATTCTTATAAATACGTGCATCCCATTCCTCGGACAATTTAACCGCTCAGAAGCGAAGCAGATCAGGTCCGTAAAATAAAAGAAATGAGAAAATTGAAAAAAAAATTCATCTCGAAAAGTTTATCATTTAAATTCTCCTATAATTTGGTAAAAAAAACGTCCTTGAGTTTCTTGAATGTTTGATAATGTTCTTTCACAAAAAGAATATTTTCAACAGTGAGAATTTAAATCACCAACCTTGTCTGAGCAGCAAAGATTTTCGCTTACAGGGTTGGTACGTTATCTCCACGCTCAAACACGAATTCATGAAACCCATTTCATATTCGACTTAGAACCATTTGCATTTGGCAAAGAGCACCGACTCCAATCAAGTCAAGTTTCTGAGCTCCTTTATTTTACATCCATTGTACAACTAATACACCTTTTTGAATTTTCATTTGAATAAACAAAAAAAAATCTTCGCCCCCTTCCACCTAACTTTTCGTGAATTGACAACACTAAAAAAAAAATGGTGAATGGCTTGCCAGTGATATAGCAGGCCATAAGATTTTAATGACCAGGTCAGGGCCGTATCTAAGTAGGGTTGAGGGGGTTTTATCCTCCTCCCTTAGCGTAAAAAATGTTTATCTGACTCGTAAAAAAAAAAATGAATGCAAACAAATTTTTGATCTGTTTTTTCAAAGTTTTTTTGACAAAAACTTACAACAAGCTCTAACCATTTCCAAAGAAAGAACATCCTGGGAAAGACTAATTTAGTTCTTCCACGCTGGCATGTAAGAGCATTAAGTTAGGGCGTTTTAGGATAAACTTAGTTGAATTAGCCTTCAAAAATATTGTTTAATATTAGATAGCAGACAAAAATAGTTAAATTTTTCTCACCGCATTTTTTGAGAATATCTTTGCTATCTTTTTGCTATCCATAGAGGACATTTATGCTAAAAACCTCACTAAATCTAATAAAGTGAACTTTCCGATTTTTGCTTCTTATAGGTTTAAATGCTACACCATTTTCCTCACAGTTTTAGCAAAAATATTTTTGAGAAGCTGTAAACACATGGTCTGCGATTGCAAATGCTTCAAAGGAGATTACCGAACTATGATGTCCTATCCCACCGATGCTCTGCCAAATTCCAGGGAGGGGAGGGAAAAAGTAAAACCAAGATTTTTGCTTCTATCAGGATTTATATGTGTATATTTCTAATTTTTTTTTATTTTGATGCATTTTTTAAGTTATTTCCTGCTTCCTGATGGAACCCCACTGGAGGCACCCATTCCTTCAAGTGCGGGTAAAATACACGAGCAGTTACATAAATTGACAATTTATGCATAAAGAAATCATACTAAAATAACTGAATCAAAGATGGGCCCAACATGAGAAAAAACAAAATAATAAGTCGAAAGATTTACCAACTGAATAACTATTATTTAAGAGCAGTTCAATCATGATTTACGATTGCGACTTTCATGCATTCCTACTCTTTCGAGAGAATAAATATATTTCTAATCACACAATCTACACCACATGAGAAGCAGTGGCATCAATTCATAACAATACGGTAGAAGGGAATGAAAAATATTGTCTAATATCTGAGGAGGAAAGGGCTTTTTTAATTTTGTCGATTAAAATACCAACAAAAGATACATTTTTCGATGAAATTTTGCCTAGTAAAGGCATTTCCAAAAATATAGGGGGAAGATCCAAGGGGCAAAGTCCCCTTCTAACTGATGCTACTAACGTAGAGTGGAAATCTTAAGAGGCACAAAACTACCTTTTGCGATCTTATAAGTCGTAATATACAATAATCCATCTCTGTATGCTCGAGATTGATTAGTGCATAAATGATGAAACAGAGCTGAGAAAGAGTTCCTTGAAGGAAAATTTTGCTGCTGGTCACTAAAACATGTTTATGTGTTTAAATTTTTACGTTTCACCAATGGAATATAAAAACAAAACTTAAGAAAACGAAAGATATTAAATTAGAGTAAAGGGAATGAGTATAGATACCCATTCACTTATATTTGATAAAATCTTTAAGAGTGCGATATTTCCATGTCGATTTTTCCCATTTAGTGAAACCTGGAGGAAGAGGGTAGCAGAAAAATCAGGAGGGAGCAGTTTCTTGGATCTTGAATTAAACCCTTTTTTAACAAAACTACTTTCTCCCTATAAACCCCTTTTACAGCCTACCTCCCCTTAAGATTTGTATGAATTGATTGATGATTTCTCCGTACAACGAAGTCACTGCTACCCTTTGACTTAGCTATTTTTGCGCAGTGGTATTATGTTTTAAAAATCTTCTTTAAGAATGAAACTGAAAAATTTCCTTACTACCACCACATTTCGTGAATTGCCACTACTGACAAGAGACGAGCATGTTCAGGTTACTGAGTTGGCGCATCCTTGATCACTTTTAAATAGAAAAACATATGCTTACATGATACATGAGTTCACGTTGCAGGAATGCACTTCAGGGCCGACACAAGGACCTTAGTAGTCAAGAACTCTCGTTAATTCTTAAATAAATAATGATACATGAGTCTATCCATGATTTTGTCTAACAGGAGCTTCTTGTCACCGAATTTATCTGTTGACTCTATTTCAGTCTCCATCTCACCAAGATACAAATTGGTAATGTCACCTTTCCGAAGACCTATTTCATTACCAGATTCTAAAAAGTACAAAAATAACGTAAGGTAAAAGGCTTAAGAGTCAGTTAATTAGTCCATTTATTGATTCAGATTAGTTAACTGAACTAGGTTGAAAATTCATTTTTTAAAGGTTAATTCGTGGATCAAAATCCGATAAAATTATAAACTATACATAATAATACTGGGGTAGATTAAATTACACATGGAACATTAATTAAATTAGATAGTCAATTAATCAAAAATTAATTACACATTAATTAATCACACGATTGATCAAAATTTCACAATGCAGATACGCTGTGAAAAGAGCTTTCACTGCACCTTTTTTTCTACGAGAAACAATGTTAATTGGTTTTGATAATGGTTTTTTGGAGGGTTTTGAGTGGGGATTTTGTTTCTTTTGCAGTGACTGCTACGAAATCTGGTGATGGCCTTTTGGGAGGGAGGCCGAGAGGTGGGTTAGCTATTCTTTGTAGAACAGCTTACTCCCACCTAATATCTTTTCTATTCCCCTCAGATGAGAGGCTGCAGCCAGTCTGCCTGCGTTGTGATGATCAGGAATACCTTTTTGTTAGTGTTTATATGCCAGTTTGCTCAACTGAGAATTTGCATGAATTCTCCCTGTACTTAGGTGAGCTAGTATCGTTTTTATCTAATAAATATATTTTTCTTTGTTTACTGGGTAATTTTAATGCTAATTACAGTGCAGAAACTATTTTCAGCCGTGAACTGATGGCAGTAATAGCTGAAAATGATTTGGTTTGTTGTGATGAAGTGGCTCTAGAGCCTTTGAATTTTACATATTTGAGCCTGTCAGGCCATACGTCATCGATTGATCAAGTGGTGATTTCAAGCTTTCTTAGTACTACTGTTATCCCGATTTCTGTAAGGTATGTTATATTTGGTTCAAACCATTTTCCTTTTTTGTTCGAATTATCTTGTGCTAATCGTGCTGCGTGTTCGTTGTGTGCAGATCCGCCACCCCCTGGTCCACCTACTGTGGACTGGGAGCGTGTGATTGCGTCTCAGCCTGTAGCCTATGATGTGGACGTTGAGAGGTGTATACTTTCTCTGGAGATAACTACTATTTACCATTGTACTCTACCTTACTGTACTAATTCTTCTCATAATAATGAGTTAGGGGCTCTTTATTATACACTTATTTCTATTTTTATTGTTTGTGCATGTCATACTCTACCTCTTCCTCCAGATACTACTAACAGGAAAAGGGTGGGTCTGAATGTTATTCATGGTTGGAATCCCACGTTCACCCTCATTATGTGGCTGTGACAAATGTCTTTCTTCAATGGGTTGCTATTGGCAGACCTCTTGGAGGTGGGCTCAATTCTGCGAGGGGAATTCTTCACACTAGATTCTGGAGTGCCCTTCGGTGGTATAAAAAGTGCTAGCCAGTAGTTTTGGGTTCACATAATCTAGGTGATTTTTGGAAAAAAAGATGCTAGTCCTAAGGGTGCTGGTCCCCTAAAAATTTCGAACAGAGTCGGATCAGCGGCTGATCCCAAAGACATTGCTGAGTTATGGAGGGGTCATTAAAGTGCTGTTTTCTCGTCATTGGCTTCAGATCCCAAAACAGAAAGGGCAAGGTTTTTTTTTCCAAACATTGGACTGATCCTGTTAAGCCGCTGATAACGGTAGAATTTTTGGGGTGGTCGTTGTCTCGGCTTTCGGGCAGCAAGTCTCGTGGACTTGATGGAGTGACGCAAATCATATAAAGCATGGTGGCCCGTCCCTGATTTCTTTGTTGACACTTCTCTTCAATGGTTTCCTTAACCACTGCTATGTCCCAAATTCCCTTACTGAAGTTTGCCTGGTTCCTATTCTGAAGTCGAATGCCGGTGATATTATTATAGACTGATTGCTCTAGCGGCTGCCATCTCAAAACTTAAAAAAAATGTCTTTACTCTTTGATATCACCCCAGATTGATTCATCGCATTATCAATTAGGGTTCAAAGAAAGATGTTCGACAGAGTTCTGTGTTTATCACAGAAACACACAGTTTCTGTGTGTTTATCCTTAAATTTGTAGAGCAGTACTTTTGGCTTTTTTCTAGTCTTGTGGTTACTTGCTTTATTGATGCAAAGGTGGCATTCGACCGAGTGGAGCTTGAGAAGCTCCTTGACAAAAAAACACTAAAGGAGTTGAACGTCCTATCATTGGAACTCTTCAATACTGGTTTAAAGTGCATAATTTCAAAATCAAATGGAGTGGTTATTTCAGTGAGACTTTCCCTGTTTTGAATGGTGTGCAGCAAGGTGGAGTCCTCTCGCTGTTGCTGCATAACCTTTATGTGGATGATCTTAACCTGCGTTTGGCAAAAACTGGGGATGGCCGTTTCATTGGTGGTGTTTGTTTCAATAGCCTGAGTCATTGCTTATCATATAACCAATATGTGATGAGTTTGCGTCAGCCAGTGATATCTTGTTCAACACGGCTAAAACTTAGTGTATGGTGTTTATTCCCCAGGGAACTTCTTTGAAACATATCCCTATGACTTGGTTTTATGGAGTGTCATTATCTTTTGTTGGATCCTACAAATATCTTGGATTCACGGTGGATCCAACTCCGAGTGATGAGCTTCATGTTAAGGCACTTTAACATTTGCTGTGATGCAGTGCTAACTTACTCATTCGTAAGTTCGGGAGTTGCAACCCATCTGTAAGATGGGTTGCAACCAGAGCATGATGCAACCAGAGCAGATGGGTTGAAAAGAGCATGAAGCTCTTTTCAGAGCTTCCTGCACACCGTTGTATGGTCTAGCTTTTGTACAAGCCCATTCTGTTGGGTGTGAAAATTCTCTTCAGGTTCTTTATAACCATTCTTTACGGTGGCTTCTTAATCTTCCTTTGAATTGTAGTGCATCATGAATGTTTGTTGGCAGTGGCCTCCAATCTTTCCCTTAGCTACGTAGGTAAATTTAAGCATGTATCCTTGTCTGGATAGAAAGAGAAGATTTTCTACGCAGCTCAGGAAAAGATACTGGCTTGGATAATATCACCATTTTGGTGCTATCTGAGCCACTTTTTCGCTTCTCTCTGCAACTTTGGCTGACTTGGTCAAGAATGATTTACACAAAACAATTTTGACAAGTTTAAATGTACCAGTGTTATTTGAATGACTTGTTGTTTTTTTTGCTGATTGTTTTTTGTGTGTTATCAATTTATCTGAACTTTTTTTCTGAACTTTCTGAATTTATCTGAACTTTTATCCGAACTTTTTTTCTTTCTGTTTTTTCTTTTTTTGTAAGTGGCCGTAGTTGGTCTTAAGTTTAGTAATAAACAAATCAAATTAAAATACACATCGTTCCTGGATATCTTTCGGCAGCGACAAACATTAATTTGCTATGAAGAGGCATCGATTTTTGCCTTAAGGTTCGTCCACAGTACGCCGCAAAGCCTTTCATGCAAGAAGGACTTACAGCTTTACATTGTTTTGTAATCTTAAGAAGCAAATTTCGTCTGTAGCGTAGGTAGTAGTATGTAGACTCGAACTGGGTTTTGGTAAAAGTGAGTTAATTCCAAGATCTTTTACGGTGGATTTACATAAACATGATTAAGCTAACATAGTTGAGCACCCCGTATCTACGAAACAGGGTGAAACTCAATGCTTAAGAACATAAGTGTTTACCTAATCTTGAAAACAAAGAGAGCTTACGGATTTAGTTGAACCAGGCATTGACTACACTAGATAACTGGGTTCATTTTGATGGTTTGACTTTTGTAAGATTCAATTATGACCTACCGATTCTCATAACCACCATGATAATCAATAGAAAGAAGGTTCAGTCACTGAAAGATCCGGGGGGATTCTATGGTGAACTCCACCTCCCCAAAAATTTTTCTGGCATTTTGATTCCATATTTTTTCTGCTTTCATTCTTTTTTAAAATAAATTTGTCAACTACGTCAATAATTGGCATCCTTTTCACATTCCCCTCTCCCAAGGTTTTGCTTACTGGTGCCTTTGTCACATTTACTAGCTTCCCTAAGATTTTTTCTAGATCTCCCTCTGTGTCCAGTAGAGAAATGACAGTATTATACCTCTTTTTTATGCTGTTAAAGTGTCTTCTAGCACATGAATAGCTCTG
This sequence comes from Artemia franciscana, assembly GCF_032884065.1. Taxonomy (NCBI): domain Eukaryota; kingdom Metazoa; phylum Arthropoda; class Branchiopoda; order Anostraca; family Artemiidae; genus Artemia; species Artemia franciscana. The sequence goes on along the minus strand of NW_027062836.1, from coordinate 82,925 downwards.
GAGCTCAAGGGTTTTTAGGATACCCAACTTGCTTTAACCACTCATTTTAGAAAATTGGGTACGCAGTTTAAAAAAATTTCGTATGTAGCGTATGCACCGGTCATTGAGTTTTAGTAATTCAACGAAACATTAAGTATACCAATTGTGAATTTGGTTAACTACACATAACAAGATCCACATTTACGAAGATTCGTAGACAGAACAGAGGCTTAGCAAAAAAAAAATGTTTATACGCTTAATTGAGCTGCTTTGGTCATATATTCTGAATATACACTTAGACTATGTCATCGTCAATTAATCATTTTATTAACCCTAAGACAAGAGAAAAAATTATTTAGAAGATTTGTCTTTGACTTTTTATAGTTTGAGAGACATCAACTTCGAAAGTATTTATGGGGTTTATTGTATAGCAGCAGTAAGTTTCATAATGGTTCTATTTTTTAAAAGGCGAGATTTTGGCAATCACAGATGCAATTTCCATTAATACTTCACCCAGAAACGAGTGATTTCAAAAAACCTTGTTTATGCTACAGTACCAGAAGATTACGATATAGCTGTATTGGCATTTATTTTGACTACTATTTTTAAAACTGTGCACAATATGCTCTGTATCCAGACCCAGATTTGAGAGACATCATTAATTCATTTATCTACACGAACTTGACCACAGAAAAACCCACTTCACCAACACAAATCTATATAAATAAAATTGAATGTATGCCTGTCTTCGTGTCCAGTATGCACTACTACACCATTCATCAGATCGTCAAGAAACTTCATGAAGTTACTGAGTACGCTCTAGTGAAGGCTTTAGGCATAACAAATTGTTGTTTCCTCCCCAGGGCCCTTTTAATCTTTCGATTTTGTTTCGTTCCGACTGAAATTAGAGACCTCTGGACACAAATACCTGGAATACATGGAGTTGAGGCTGTAAATTGGAAGTTAATACTCCTAACCCAAATTTCTAAATATTTTTAAATTTAAATATACGATCGTGGGGGAATTTTCCACGGGGGAGTTTTTTGAAGTAAGGCATTTTTTTAAACGAGGGATTTTCTCTTGAATTTCCTATTTTTTTATATGGGAGTAACAAATGAAAGGCAACCTACTTAATGCATAATCCTAAAATACCAGAGATTTCGACTGCAAAACTATCTAAGCATCTTAATGCGTAATTACACTGACCCTCGCTATTTCTTCAGTTTCTTGAGCTTAGTACGAAAATAAATTTCAGGGGTTGAGGAAGGGGAATCCCCCCTCATATACGGATTAACTTTTATTCGTTTTTATTTTTAAAATTGCTCTTTACTTTAAGTTGGGAAAACTCGACCATTTAATTTTCCATGGAGCCCATAGAACTATTTAGCCCTAATATGCGCGGATGTATTATCATGCTATTTTTATAGAATTCATAAGGTGCCACAACAAGGAAACATGCTCTCTTTTTTTGGATTTCTAAGGGTGCCATAATAAGGAAGTAAAATATCTTTTTTTGGATTTTTAAGGGCACCACAATTAGGAACCATGCTCTCTTTTTTGGATTTCTAAGAGTGCCATAATTAGGAAGCATGCTATCTGTTCTTGGATTTTAAAGTATGCCACAATTAGGAAGCATGCTCTCCTTGTTTTTGGATTTCCAAGGGTGCCACAACTAAGAAGCAGATATCCCTTCTTTAGATGCATATCGGTACCAAAATTAGGAAACTGCTACCCCGATTAGATCCTAATGAGCACCAGCTCGGGCGCAAAAGAGCTGATTTATGTATTTTTGAATTAAGCACAGATAATATCAAAATCAAGATTTTGAAAAATTACAAATTCAATTCCAAACATGAATGTCACCAAAAAACGAGAAACTTCAAAAAATACAAATTACAAGAGTCAATTTAAAACTAAAATACACAGATAATGCAGATTGGCCAACATGCTTAATAATAGCTTTTAATTTTAAATGATCCCTTTTAGTCTATCGGTAAGTTTGGTATTCAGGTTCCATCTTAGGCTGGTGAGCACAAAATCATTTGTATTTCGAGCGCAAAACTAATCTTTGAAAGAACAGACATGAATTTCACAAAATTTTCATCACAAAAACAGGCGTGCAATACAAATAAGTGTAACAGTTGAAAGTAAATACTACTAACTGTTTTATGAAAGAAAATCTTACTTCGACTAAAATAAAATAATAATATGAATACTATGCGTTTTAATTAATTTAAAACTTATGGTCTTATGGTCTATTCAACCTAAACTCATATAATTCAACACCCGTTAAATTCAACCCTCCTTGCAACTTAACCCCTGAAACAGGTTAGGTCAAATCTGGTTGAGTTGCACAACGGTTGACTTAAACGGCGGTTGATTTACATGGGACAGCGTTGAATGGGCGTTGAGTTACATGGTACTTAGTTGAATGGGGGTTGAGTTGCAAAGATTGATTTGAATGAGGTTGATTCAAACGGGATTGAATCAAATTTAATTTTGTACTGACTTATTTTTGATACTTTTCTTATTTTCTTATTATTCTTATTTTTGATATTTCTGACTTATATCTGCGCAAACAATTATTCGGTGCTGCGAGAAATGAGCATCTGAAAATTCTGCCCAAAAGATACTGTCTAATCGTTTTTTTCTAGTCGACTATATTTGAATCAGATTCTAAGAAAAATCTGACTTTTCATATAAAGTAAGCACCTACTAATCCCAAAAATCTTTCCAGCCTTAAAACACTCTGCTGCAACTACGAGAAGTAGGTCGTTCCTGAATGGGGTGGGAGAATGTAGTAAGGAAAGACTTAAAGTAAATGAAAACTTTTTGGCAGGGACCCTTTGAAAAATTGGAATGGAGGAAGGGCGTGCGTACCTGTGTGGCCTTAAGTGGCTTGTGGTTGCAGTGAGTTGATAGCATTAATAGTAGTATAGGATAGTAAGGTAGAAAACGTGTTTTTTAAGAGAAATTTCCAAAAGGATTTTACATTTAACCCTATTTGTTTTTATTGCTTGCAACGTCTTTTGCCTAAAGAATTTTATTATTTTATATTTAGCTTCTAGGATTTAATTTGGATTCCCATCAAAATCTTAGGTATTCATTGGAATTTAGGACTTATCTTTCAAAACATCAAGTTAATACTCTATCTAAGTTGCAGTTGTGGAATAGTGCCACAAGAGAGTGATCTTAATGGGCAACACCTTCCTTGTGGCCTCCTCTACAAAAGAAGCTTAACAAACAAAAGTAAAGAGCTATACTGAACTAAAGATGATTAAATTGTTTTTAAGCAATAAACAATCTAAATCATTATTGATAAACCAATGCAACCCAGAACAAACAGATCTTACAATAAATGGCCAAGTGAAAAAAAACAGAAGCAAATAGTATTACGGGGGGGGGGGGTGTTTCAATTGATGAGGCTAAGGGAAGGCTATTCAAAATAGGATTGTTGGAGGTTTGTTACTATGAGGTAACTGGGGCTATTCTTGGGTCTTGGTAGCTTAATATTGATATGAGATATGGGAAATTCAAATCTAGACATGGGAGCTCAGTAACTAAGGGACTAAGAATAAAAGGGCTCTGTAAATAATCCTCAATGACCTCGGAAACAGACACATCACAGTGACGTTCAGATCTCCTGAGTTGCATAAGCCGTGTTTTATTTGGTCTTGTTTCAGTCTAGTTTCAGTCCTGATTCCTTAATATCGTTTTTCTTACATATTTAGTAAGCTCAAAGCCGTTTTTTGCGATATCCCGTAAGAGATCTTACTGTTTTCGGTAACTAGATCCCAAAAATCGAAAATTGTACGTCCAGGTAGTTTCACCCCTTGTTTCATAAAACTGGTGTCAGAAAATATTTACCTGGTGGAGGTGTTTTTCCAGATGTGTACGGCACTATTTTTCTGTGCCTACTGTAAGGCATGCCCTTGGCTATAGCAAACTACAGTACTTTGTGTATTTTTGAATCCTAAAAAAGCCAAACTTAACTTTCAACATTCCCAGATGGGTATATATATGACAGTTCATATTATTGACTTACCAAATATGATAATCCCTTCTATTGCAAATTCAAGTTTAAGCACTTTTTGACCCAATCTAATCGAAAAAAAACTAGTAACGCATTAGAAGCATTCACAGATTTTGAAAACTTTTGCCATTAAGCTGCTTACCTCTTTTCCAAAATTTCATTTGTCAAAGGCAGTACCGAAACGAAACAAAAGGAAGGCTCAAATAAAACGGAATTATGCGAAACAAGACTGGAAATGGTAGACTAAACTGAAACTATCTTCTATCAAATAAAACACGGCTGTAGATTCTCTTGGGAACGTACCAAAAGACTATAGAAACTGTACCTGATGCCTAGGTTCATCGACAAAACGATTAAAACCAGTAATTTCATTCAAGTTCTCACATACAGCTTTAGATAAGACAACTTTAATAATCGCTAGCATTGACCGGCATGCATCGACGCCAGAGCAGATCTGCCTACTCTGGCTCCCAGAGTTACCGTACATCCAGAATAAAACCGGATTTCAAAATCAAAATCTGGGTAGGTTGACCTCAAAAATGTCAGAATACAACTGTTATTTTCTAAACATAACCTATGGTCTAGCCTCCTCTTAGAAGAGTTATTTTATAACAACGATTTTCCCTTTTGGTTCGTTAACCAAACCAATAGTAAAAGTTTGATTCTTATTGGCTAACTCAGAAAGTAAGATTTTTTATTCTTATTGGATAAAAAAGTAGCATTTTCTGCTTGCCGTAAAACCCGTGTCAAAAGTACGAACACTAAGGAATGGTGAATTTTAAATTTAAAATCTTAATACATTTAAAAGATGTTTATTTTGATATTTTCTAAAGAGAATGAATGAGAGATTCGATTCTGGATTTTATAGTGAGGGGGATTGCTGGCCTGTATGTTACATATCACCTTTCCCACTGTAGACTGATGTATTCATCAATCAGACTAGTCTCGTTTTTTAAATTTTATGTTTCCTTAAAATTCTTTATTGTTTATTAAATGTTATTATTATAATTCCTTCACCGCAAAATGATTATTTAATTTTCTTTTTGATTTATGCTCCAACACCTTACATTGATCCTACACCTTACATTAGAATTACATTAATACAGCGCTTGACATCAACTGGGCTTACACATGAACACCTGATTCCAATTGTTTTTTTTTTGTTTTTTTTTTTAACTGTAATCAACTTTACTTTACATGATTTAACTGTTCTTTCATCTATTATATTTCGGTCTCAATTGATCCCAAGTATACTAACATTAAAGTATACGAATAAATTGAAATTACATAATAAAATCAGCACCGGTATAATTACTTAATTTTCTATTAAATTAATTTTCAGTTCACTGTTGACACTTTCTCTTATCGTTTATCAGTAAGTTTGTAATGTTTTCTTTCACACCTATTAACAATTTTCATGTTTTGCCTATTTCACTAATTGAGCTGATATATTACTTCTTTATTAATAAATGTTATTTTTCAGGTTTTTCATCTCAAAGTATTTTTACTGCTTAAGATTCTAGTAATAGTTAAAGTTTGTATTGTTTTTACACTTCTAACACAATGGGAAGTACGGTTTAGATTTTCCAACTCATTTTTGCTGGCTTGTCAGCCGTGGCCAGTCGAGTACTGGTTTTCTTACCATTAATTGTCCAATTTTCTCTTCTGTAATTATCATTCTGGCAATTTTCGTATCCATCAATGCATTGCGTTCTACCATAATCGATATCAACAAATGGGATTTGCCATTTACCTTGTACCCTCCCTTTCCTTGAAGATATCCATGTCCAACTAGTGGATCCTACTGGTTGTCTTACTGTTATTAGGATTTTATCTTTGTTATTCAGTATTAATATGTTAGACATGGCTTCCATAGTAATTTCTGAAATTAAGGTGTCTAATTCCATTGGTTGAGGATTGGTAGTTGTTGGTGTTCTTGGGGGGGGGGGGGGGTTTCTTCCATGTCTATTGTTGATATATATTCTGTTTCGGTTTTAGTCTCTTCGTTCTGGGTGTTTGATTCCCAGAGGGTAGAAGTACTTGCAAATTTCTTTTATGTAGATTTCGAGATTTCTAACGTCTTATTAGTGGTTATTTCTATGTTATTATTATGAATAGCATTGAGTACCAGGGAAGCTGTGTTTCCTTTTATTATTTCTGTTGTAGCGTTTATTATCCTACAAAAGTAATGGCATTTAAATTTAAATTTGGGTTTAGTAATACCGTTGGTAGTAATGGACGCTACTTATATGTTTTCCATACCCTTTATTGGTTGTGGTGTTTTATTTCTTCGTGTTACAAGGTTAGACTCAATTATTGTTGTTTGGATTTCAGTTGGAGCGGGTTCTCGTGCATTTAGAGGAATATTTGCCACTTGTTTTGTTTGGACCTCGGTTGGTTTTATTTCAGACAAATTTATTTCTTCTTTTGTTAGTTTCTTTTAAGCTGTATTAGGTGATTTTAGTCTATTCCACAACTCTTTGAAGAAATTCCATACTGTTGGTAATTCGTTTAATAATGAGTACTGTCCATCATAAAATTTTCTTTTGTATAAATTTGGTCTCAATTGGTTTGTTTATGTTTGGGGTCTCTATATCTCTTGTACCTGGGTTTTGGTTTTCATTATTCGATCTTTCTCTTCTATTTTCTATGGCTTTTCCAAGTCCTATGGCTTTATCAATTTCAGCCATTTTTACGTCGAAATCATCTATGATTTTTTTTTGTTTTGAGTTTGGGGAAAGTGAGGGGTGGCGTATTTTTTTTCTCCTTATGGGTACTTTTGCTTGATTGTAGTCCCATGTCTGATCTTATGCATTGAAAAATTGATTCCTTTAGGTCATTGGCATTTTTATTTATTCTTATTACTTGTTGGAATAACGTTTCGAATGGTTTAGGATCTAGTTTCATACATATTTGCCATGCGTTGTTATTGGTTAGAAGTGAATTCTCATGCTTGAATATTATTCCATGTTTTACGATGTCTTGTGCGTTGGAATGTATAAACATGGTCATCAAAATTGTTATCAACTTCATTTTCTTTCTATAAAATGTTAATCTAGTGACTAGTTTACATAAGGTTTTCATTTGATTTACTTAAAGGTTAATCAATTTTATTTTTTCAGCTTAACCTTGATTCTATGTTATATATTGGGAAAAAAAATTTGAGTATTATCCATTATCAAATGATCCTTTGTTGAATTTAGTTGGGGGTGAGTTTTGGCTGTGTTGGAGCTACATTACCTTGAAAAAGTTAAAGCGGAAGATTAAATGTTAACAGCGTTAGTTTATAAAATTGATGTAAATAAATTCTTAAATATAAGGTAGGGAAGTGTGGTACTACTATGACCATACTACTTGTTGACGAAAAAAAATATTGTTACTGATGGTAGCAAAAAGATTTCTTTTTCCTTATTTATTTATTTTTTGATTTAATCGATGATTTTTTGACAGTTTGTTTTTTGGTTAAAAAGAAAACATTTGGTTAATTCAATGTTAAATTTTATTTTAATATGTAAAATTTGCAATCTAAAGTTTCTTTAGATTTTAAGTAAGGAAATAGTTTCTTCATTATTATAAAATATTAGAATAACACACCAGCATTGGGATGTACCTGATAACTAAATCAAAATCACGCTATAATTTGAGCTGGATAAATAAATCAAATGACGAGTTGTTGCTAAGACTTCAAAATTCAAAGAGGTGCAAATTCTAAAAAAAATGAGTCTGTTAGAAATCAGAAAGTGTGAAAATGCAATAGATAAATAAATATGTAAAATTGATAAATATTTTTAATGGTGATAATATTGCACTTACTTTTATCTTCACCCCATTGGAAAACTCTAATAAAGGATATGTATTATAAACACAAATTTGTTATATAATCATAAAAGAGGACATTTTCTTCACCCAGCTCTAATTATTTTATGCAGAAATCGTTCTCGTTGCTTTTAAAAATGCTATTTATTTTTCAGTTATATTCTGTGGTGATTTGAATTTGATTTCCCCAAGTAATTTTATTCTTTTATAAGTCAAAGAATGCTGGAGTATGAACATTTAGAACAGAGAAAACTAAGTATTAAGTTTTATAAAATTGGGAAGACCTTTCTACCAAAGAATTATATATTCCTGTTTCTAGTCAACACTCAAAAGCACTAGAAGAAAAGAATTCCATTTAACAAGTAATACTAATCCTTTCGTCTGGTACATTGACGCATGCATTTGCCTTCAAAAGTGTTTAAATTTAGAAAAATCTCCAAAAGCTTATATGGTTTCGGCTTATCTAACTGATGGGATATTGGTTGATTATATTCTTTACAGTGAAAATAGCAAAAATTAGACAAGTTGGAAAAATACACTAATATAATAAGCAATTTTTTTATCCAGATGGCTCCATGTTTTTACATTTCATTCCAAATGAATATCAGGTAAAAACAATTTAGTTTTTTTCAAGATCTTCAGGCTTGGATACACACTTGTTTTAATACTCCTCCTAATATTCCTTGAAAGTTTTATATGAATAATTTTTTTTTTTTTTCGCAAGGTTCATTTAAATACATCTTCTTTTTTCTGTAATAATTATGGGCTATAACGATTGTTTGTATTTAAGTTTGACAAGATCTTGCGACCGTTTCTTCATCCTTGCTCTTTGCCAAATTGCCTTTTTTTCTAAGCCTAATTAAGTATTTTCTTATAAGGTAAAGCTTTTTGTTAAGCAGAATGAAAATGTGTGGCGCTAAAAGCACCGCAAACCAAAAGTAAAAAAACTACTAAATTTAAAAAAAATTATTACTTTTATAGCAATGCACGGATTTTGCTTATGAATAAAATGTATATCTGGTGCATTTAGGGTTTTGCTTTAAGGTGCAAGGAGCTGAGAAACTGTTTGTCGGTTACAAGGTCATTTAGCCTTTATTTTACTGTTCTCAAAGCATAACTAGGTTGTGCTGTTAAAACAATTATAATTAGTTTTACTAACATTTTATTTCGTTTGCCGTGGGAATTTTAGTTAAAGACATCAATTTCATAGAAGGTTGCTTTAGTGGGCAAGTGAGATCCAGAGCTTCATCAACTAAAATTTTTATTCTAATACGTTTAGGTGGCATGTTTTTACTGAGACAATAGATTAAACTTAAATGCAAAATAATATAGAACGAATAGATAACAAAATAAGGCTAGGTAAACAAGCTTAGGTAGAAGCTTTAGGCTAGATAACAAAATAGGTGAACGTGGCATTGAACTTGGCATTTTCAATTTGATGGAATAAAAGAAAAGAACGCATCTGTTTTAAGGAGAAAAATCTCTGTCGGTGAGTGATTTAGGAACAGTCTTATTCGGTGAGTTCACGCTGTATAATTTTCCATTATATTTTTGAAAAAAAAGGTTAAATTATAACATCTAAATTCCTAATAAGTTAGCACAAAAAAAATTATTCGACAAGCAAACTTAGCATGTAATGCACCAAGGAGTTCCTTACACATTTATTACTAAGCCTTTGAGGTCCTGCCTTGTGATTGGTTAGCGATTAAAATGGGCAGATACTTTGATAAGTCTTTAGTCTGATAGGACGGTCCTTATATAACCTAAATCTTTAAAACTATTTAGGCTTTTAGTCGTAAAAATGAATGAATATTATTTTTTTTCTAAGCTTTACGGTCCTCACCAAGTGTATGTATGTCAAGTGTACATTATGCTTCCCTTTCAACTTTTTCAAGTAGGAAAGGAATTTGTTCTGTAAGATTCTCTTTTGGGTCTTTTAAATTTTAATAGGTTGAAAAATATTTTGGGCCATAAAAGTCATTCCTCCTTCGAATAGTAGTTTCCTCATAGGTTATTTATTAGATTGTATTGTATTACAATGTATTACACTGTGAGCTTATGCGTCCTAAGTCTTTTTGAATAATATGGCTATTTGTGACTTTCACTTTAGAATGTTTTCATTTGAAACTTCTGTCCTTTTGGGGTGTATCATTTTTCTTTTGGTGTTTGTAGGGGTTTCAAGTACGTAAGGATTAAACGTTATATTTTGGATGAATATTCATTACATCATTTGAATGTTTTATGGTACATTAAGAATGAAGTTGGGTGAGGCTAGCAAAGAATTTTGTTTTAAATACTTTAAAATTAATCATTTCGGTTTTTCTATAATTTACTTTTTGCAATTTTCACCATGTCCATTTCTTATGAAAATTGCACATTTACTTTGGTAATTTACTTTAGGGGGAAAATAAAAACAAAGAACTTTCGTCATACATTTTGTTGCAAAATTTGGTTTAATTTGATCTGACAGTTTTGTTTTTCAGTAATTGAATTATTAATATTTTACTTCTTTTTTTGAAAAAAAAAATTATTTTACTTGTGCAAAGAGTTAAAAAGAAATTTACAATTGTACAGCAAAAACCTCAACCCAAAAGATAATTGGACATTTATAGCATTAAAAGCCAAACAGGTTAATTATCTCGCCATATGTGGCGTCATAAGAGTCATCAAGGTAATTGTAATGATAAATACGCGATAACCACTTTCCGTCGACTTTGAGTTTTTCAGAAAAAAATAAAGATTTTTGTTCGCTTGAAAATTTTTCGAAAAATGAAAAATTTTTCCATCAATTTAGATAGTGGTATTTTGTCCAATCTTAGGAAGAGACTATCTTAGAATGGATTGTGAAAGTGCAAACACCTGCAGCAAGCGTTTGTATTTTTAATATAGTTACTTTTTAAATGTATTATGTGCCTATTTATTTCCTTTTGATTGAAATTTTTTTCCTAACCAAATCCAGATCCTTGCAGGTGGTTTTTTGATTGAAGTGAAATTTAGTGATTATTTCATAATAATTTCATCGTTTTTCGGGCCACACATTGAGCATAATTGGATCTCTTCTACTACTTCGCCTCCGAATTCCATATTGTTAAATTCAGATGTCAAGGATGGGCGAAGTCTGTTTGCCCCCTCTTTAGCTTGGGGGCATTTCTTAGGTTGAAGAATGTTAAACGTGGCTTCCAGCATTTCTTGCCTGCGAATTGTATGCCGCTTTTACTGGCTTCTTCAGTATTTCTTCTAAAACAGGGCTTAAGTGAGCTTTAACTATTTTCTCATTTTTTCTCGCTTTTTGTCAGGATGCACAACAAGTCTTTTCCCTTGGGTATTTATAAGGATAATTGCACTGGTTTACTTAACATTGGTTGGGGCTATGAAGAATTAGCGATCCAGGATCAGAATTATCTACGTCTGCAAATCCTGCAAAACCGACTCACAGACGATGATCCTCCCAAACCACGCCCTCTAGCCTCTAAGGATTCAAGTCTCAGATTTTTTGGTGAAAACAAAACAATTTTGGAATAATAGATTTCTCTCAAGTAGTTTGTGGCAAGGCTCGAACGGAAAAAAGTTTAACTTTTTCACCACCACTTGCGAGCGCATTTGTCGTTGCCTGATTTCAGGAAGCTTTTTATTTTTTATTATCAGGAAGCTTTTATAATAAAAAGTTCCTATTTTAATGAGTAATTTATCCGACAATGATTCCAATAGGCCCTTCATCTGCGAAAAATTATAAGCTTCGCGTTAAATGCTACATCTGAAATTTCCTGTTGGGTGTATGCACAAGTTACAATAGTATTAATAAGCTTTATTACTAAAAGTTAAATTATTTGTTAATATTAAATTATTTTTACGGCAAAATATTTTAGTAGGGCGAGAAGTCCATTCGATATATTCAGTTATGATAAGTGGTGTAATCTAACATGATAAGTGGTGTAATCTGGCGAGGTAATAACGGTGGGGATTCCGCACAGACACGGCGTACTAATTTGATTTCAAAATGAGAAAATAGCGGTCAAGAATTGGGACCGTGTTACCAACAAATCCAGAAAAATAACTCGTTGACGACACAATCCCAAGCCCTAGTCACAAATGGAGTAGAATTGTATGCCATGGGGGGGGGGGTTCTTATGACAGGGGTATATTACCATATTAGTTTGCAATGAGGAAATAGCAATTAAGAAATTATTAGATAAGCAAACTGGAAAACGTTCGGCTCCTTGACCACGGCCCGTGATGCTGCTTGTTGTCACCTGACCATTTGAATCCCTTAAGGCTAATAATGAACTTTAATTAACTATTTATCAGACGGTGATTTCAATAGGTCTTTTTGTTTTACAAAGTTATAGGCTTACGTTAAGTGACAAGATTTAAATTCCTATTGGGTATGTGTTATTTATAGAGATATTAATAAGCTTTAACGTTAAGAAATTATCTTTGCGGCAGAATATGTTAGTTGAAAGTGGGGTTACTTTCCAATCTTGATATAAAGAGACGATCCAAAATTCCCTTTTGTAAGTTATTAATATTACTTACTTAAAGTTGATTACGTTAGTTGACAAAGTTGGCCAATTTTCTCAATTTGGTCTTTTTCACACTGGTCCTAAAAAGTACTCATTTTAGCGATCTTTTATCACGGAATTGTTCCTTGGTGATAAGAAAAATTGATTGAAGAGGCACTTTTTATTTTATCAGTAAAAGTTTTACTGATTTTAATCCTGGCTGATAAATTACTTATTAATATTCCAATTTATCTGGCTTATTCACTACTCGGCTTCTTTTTTCCTTTTTAGGCTGAGTGTCTTTTTTAATTGGTTTTGCTAGCGATTTTAAATCGATTCTTTGGGAATTTTTGACCTTTCGGTTATGCCTTTTTTGCTTGGGCAGTAGCACTATATGGCCTTGCTCTTTGTGAGTCCTTGAGCTTTTCTGCGTCTGATTCATTTTCAGTTTCTGAGTAACTTGTTCTTATGGATTTAGTATCTAGTTCTTTGGAAGAAGATGTTTGAGATTTTGATGTTGACCCTGCTTGATCTTCAAAAATTTCTTCTCGTGAAGTAGAGGATTTGCTAATTGATTCATCTGGTTGGTTTATTGCTCAGGAGAGTTGAAGGATTCGTGGGAGCTCTTGGAGTAGTCAAACTTTTTCTTAGGATGTCTCCATTGTTTAAAAGTCATGTGCTAAGGAGGATTGGGAATCGATTGCATCATGGTTTCCTTTCAAGATAGCCAGTGCTTTGGTTTTATTTTTGAAATGGTAATATTATGGTACAGGTGCTCACTGGTTACCGTGATTTCTTCAAATGTACTTTGTCTGGTCTTAATTGGATGATTAATACGATTCATGGCTTCTCGCAATGTCTGTCTTCGGGGCTTATTGAACTGTTCTGACTTTTTGTCACCGGGTGCATGTATGGCCTTATTCAATTGATCGTAAAATGCTAAGGGCCTGTCTATGGGTGTCATAGGAGGTACTACATCGTAAGGGAATCGTTTTTGGGGACAAGGAGTTGAAATCCTATTGGGGAAGAATTGGGTGTTTGAGCAAATTGAATAGCCCAATTCTTCTGATTCCTCGCTTCAAGATGAGTCAGTTTCTTTGCGTTTTTTCGTGATGGGGGTACTACTTTTAGGGGTAGCCATATTTGTCATTGTTATAAATTTGTGAAATTTTTCTTCATTATTACTATTCTCAAAATGTCCTTGTTTAAAATTGAAAGGTTGAAGTTATCTCAGTCTTAATTGCGGTGGTTTATCTTCATCAGCGCAGGAATCCAATGTAATCGAGCATGGGGTCCAGGCTTTTGTGAATTTCTCCCTTTTTCTAAGACTAATATGAGTCTTATAGGTTTTTCCAGATTTGGGGTTTAAGAGTTTAAATGTAATATTATTTTCATGCTTTTGTATTATTCTGTAAGGTCCTGAATATCGATCAGAGAGCTTTTTGACGTCGGATTTTGTTTCATTTTTTCAGGCAGAACGGACTCTCAAATATTCTTCCTATACCTTCCATATTAAACATTTGGAGTTTGCCTGACATTTCTGAATTAGTGATTTCGGCGGTTTTTATGTCAATAGAAGTAAAAAAAAATCTGGTGAATATTTTGATCTAATGAAATCTTAAAGCCCACAATAATTTTTTATAATTCCAAAATAATTATAAAACCTGTTTTGGGTTTGTATTCTAGATTGCTATACTTGACTTTGTTGCTGAGGGGTATCAAAAAATAGAGCAAAAAAATTTCTATTCAACAATCAGAAACTTATTTCTATAATATATACCTCCTGGCTGCATTCCCTTCAAATATTTTACATGTTTGTGTTCCGAAGTCAAAAATTCTCCTCAAAAGACTGCAGCTGTAATCGGAGCATGCGAGAATGCATAAATTACACCGAGGGACTAACCACTCGGATTGTTCAGGAGTGATTCAGTCAAGCATTAATTAGTTGTAACCTATTTAAACAGAGTCTTGAAAGGAAGTAGGTTGCATACACCAAACTGCCGGCTAATAAGTATATAAGAAAATTGTATTGTATAAATAATTACAAGAAGAAAGGCTAAGGATGAGCTGCGTATAATCCTAGAGATAAATTGATTACAACACAAGGGCAGAATAAGAAGGTTTTATTTAAAAAAAACATTATTTATCGTTTTGGTTATTATTGTACCATTAAAATAAATTCAGGACAAATTTATATATTGTAGTATAAGTGCAATTTTCCATAATCTTCGTACTGAAATAAGAATTAAAGATATATAAAACAAGCTAATTAATAACTAATGTGAACGAAACAAAATGTCCCCAGAGTATTTAAATTTGTTATAGCAAGACTCGAGTCTTGCTGTAGTCTCAAGTCCAAGGCCTTTCCAAGAAACAATTCAACCCCTTAGTAAATAAACCCCAATAAAAATTACCCATACTAAAGCAGTCAATGACCAGTCTGAAGTCCAAGGCCTTTCCAAGAAACAATTCAACCCTTTAGTAAATAAAACCCAATAAAAATGGTCAAAGCCCTAGTAAAATTCTTACATAGTTCTTGTTATTGACCACAGTAACATGGGAAAAAAAGAAATAAGCGAGGGCTCAATTTGCCAAATGTGCAGGCCCATCGTGAAAGGTTGAAATAAAATTATCGTGCTAGAGGCAGACCGCGTTTACCAAAATATTTGTTAGAAGGCTTAACAGTTGCTTCGGTTCACAAAAAATCAAGTTCCGAAAAAATTGGAACAAATTCCCCTTTTGCGATGAAATTTATCACTTCTAGAAGAAATTTGGGATCAGACCTGTTCAAAGGCTCAAGCTGGATTGTGGATCTACCTTACATTTTTGAGAATTATGAAAAGCTTCTGATTCGCCACATGTAAGTTTTCTCTTTGTCTTTCATTTAGGTCATTGATTTACTACTATCAAAAATCAAACCAGTTCAGACTCATAAAATTGCAAGCAGTAAAAAAGTCAAACGATAAAAAGTCGTAAATTAAAATTGGGAAAACCAGGAATGAAAATTTAGTTTACCTAGCAAGAATTGTAAGGTTAGCAATTGTAAAATAAGCATTAAAACTACAAGTTAACAGTGGAATGAGAAGAGGGGACGGTTACTAATTTAAAATTTCAACCATGTGAAGGATGAACGTTCTTCTATATCATTCTGTGGAAACTCTTGTTGGGGCAAGAAGGGGTATTTTTGTTTAAATACAACGTGGGGCAGTGGTGGATGCAGGGGATGCCCTCTCCTTGACGTAGTAGTAGATTTGTGGTTAGGACCGCTTGTTCTGGTTCTGTTTTGGAAGAAATTTTTTTCCATTTGGTTTTTAATAGTCGAGTTTTTAATAATTTTTTAATTACTAAGGCTGTTTATTTTTACAAACAAGTTTGAAACAAGGTTTCAGTTACTTTTTGAAGTCTCTGTTAGATTTTCATTAATGACAAATATCCCCAAAAAGTATTAAATTAAATTTAGGTTTATCAAGGGAATCTGTTCATATTACCACTAATGCCAACTGGGAGGTAAAAATCTTCATTCGTAATAACAAGGAGGGGAGATTTAAAATTCTGACTTAATTTGCTGCTAATAGCAACATTAAGAAAGCATTATATTTCCATTTCTTTGTTCTATTTTTCCTATTACACCATCAAACAAACTATTATGTAGTGTTTAATCAGCAATTAGTTGCAAGGAATAAATGATACCAAAATATGGTACTAATTTTCTTTTTGACAATACAAAGTTCACCAATACAAACTCGCTATAGTTGCCAGAAGTACAAATGCTACAAATTATGCAGAAAAGTGTAAATATATTATTTTTTGTAGAGGGTGATCAGAACTCATCAGATTTTATATTAAATTAAAGTCCATGTCCACTACCTACCTAAGACTTAGAAATTGTTGCGGTTCCCTTTAAATTGCTGGTATTTCCTTGTCCACAAGTTTATTGGAGCAACCTTTTAAGTAACCCCCTCCCCCCCAAAAAAAAATCCTGGAGCTGCCCTTGACGTGGTGGGTGGGTAAATGTTCACTAGGGAAAAGAGAAGTAGTACAAGGGCTATGCACGGTATTGTTGGCAAAACACAAGGAAATTTGTACTCTCATTTCCTTAAAGGTGACTAGATTTGCACTCCGAAGAATGGAAATGTAAGGCCCTTTACCCTGTTTGAAAATAATTCTTAGACATGTTTTTTGAACTGCCTCTATTCTGTCCCAAAATTCATTGAAGATGCCAGGATAGCAAACAGAAAAAGAGAAAAACCAGAAAAAAATGTATTGATCGAAAAACGTTCAGAAATAAAATGAAAAAAAAACGAGTTTCTGAACTGAAAGTAAGGAGCGACACTGAAACTTAAGACAAACAGAAATTACTCTGTATATTAAAAGGGTTTTTCCCTCCTCAACGCCCCACTCCTTACGCTAAAGTTTTTTACTGTTTCAAAAGTAGGGTTGAGAAAAAGAGTCAGAATTTAGCGTAAAGAGCCAGACGTTGAAGATGGAAAACCCCCTTTGATATAAGGAGTAATTTCTGTTCGTTAATGTCGCTCCTTACTTTCAGTTAAAAACTTCTTTTTTTTTCATTTTATTTCCAACATAAAGGGAACTTACCAGTAGAGGTAATTTCAAACAGTTCATGGTAATGAACTGTAGTAAGAAGCGACCCGGCTCAATAGTAACCGAAACTCTAAAAAACAAAATTTTGATACCAAGAGTTACATCACAAGGATTGCACTTTTATGCTGATTTTAAATATGTAGGTTTCATCATCAAGTTTAGTCTTACCCATCAAAAGTTACGAGCCTGAGAAAATTGAACTTAGTTTAGAAAATGGGGGAAACACCCCTTAAAAATTAATTTTACACCACCAGATTCAGCGTATCAGAGAACCTTATTGTACAAGTTTCAAGCTCCTATCTACAAAAATGTAGAATTTTGTATATTTTGCCAGAACACAAATCCCGGATGTGTGTTTATTTTATTTTTTTAATTTTTTTTTCCAGGGGTGATCGTATCGACCCAGTGGTCTTAGAATTTTTCTAGAGGGCTCATTCGAATGGAATTAAAAACTTCTAGTGCCATTTCTAAGTAACCAAGAAAATTGGAGGGCACCTAGGCCCCATCCCAAGCTAATTTTTTCCAAAAGTCATCCGATCAAAATCCTGAGATAGCCATTTTATTCTGCATAGTTGAAAAGCCTTATAACTATGTCTTTCGGGACGACTTACTCCCCCACAGTCCCCGTGGGAGAAGCTGCAAGTTACAAACTTTGACCAGTGTTTGCACATAGTAATGATTATTGGGAAGTGTACAAACGTTTTTAGGGATATTTTTGGTTGGGAGGAGGGGTTGAGAAGAGGGGGTTATGTGGGGGAGACCTTCCATGGAGGAAATTTGTCAAGGGGAAGAAAATTTTCTTTAATGGGGGGAGGATTTTCTAACATTATTTACAAAAAACAGTGAAAATATACATATGAAAAAGTTTTTTCAACGGAAAGTAAGCACCAGCGTTGAAACTTAAAATGAAAAAAAAAAATTTTGCACATAAGGGGTTCATCTCCTCCTAATCCCTCACTCTTTACGCTAAAGTATTTTTTAAGTAATTTCAACTATTTATTCTATGGCCTTTGTGATTCAGGGGTCATTCTTAAGGATTTAGGACAAAATTTAAGCTTTAGTGTAAAGAGCGAGGTATTGACAAGTGGGCGAACCCCCCTAATGTACGTAATAGAAACATGCGAATATAGAAGTTCGTTAGGTAATCTAATTCATAAGTTACGTATATCTTTACTAATGAAAAACATCGTATAAAACCAAAAGCTCTAGTAGCCTATTTAAATAAGAAAAATTGGAGAGCAGCTGGGCCTCCTCCCCCACTCCTTTTTCTCAAAATCGTTCGATTAAAACTATGAGAAAGCCATTTAGCCAAAAAATAAATATGCAAATTTCGTTTTAATTATTCATCTGCAGAGAGCCGAAATCAAAACATGGATTAACTAAAAAACGTTCAAAAATTACATAAAAAACTAATTTTTTTGAATGAAAGTAAGGAGTAACATTAAAACTTAAAACGAACAAATATTACCCCGCATATGAAAGGGGTTGTTCCCTCTTCAACGTCCCGCTCTCTATGCTAAAGTTTTTAAAGTATTAAAAAGAAGAGTTGAGAGAAAGAGTCAAACTTTAGGGTAAAGAGTGGGGCGTTGAGGAGGGAACAGCCTCTTTCATGTACGGAATAACTTCTGTTCGTTCTAAGTTTAAATGCTCCTTAAGTAAATTAATATAACTTAATTTTATTTAAATATTCAAAAGTACAGATAAAGGTTCTGAAAGAATGTCTGCAAAGGCTTCAAGGGATTTGAGAAACTAGAGAGCTGATTTGATCCCCCTAACTCATAAGAGCATATTGGTATTTTTAATCATAGTAATGAGAACTTTGTGGATTACTCGAATAAAAATCCAAATGACATTTGAGATGCAACTGAATTTGGGCCACGAATTTTTACTTTGAATTTGATTTTCGGGAGTCAAGTGGGACTTAATTTTTCTTGGAATTCGATTAGTAATTTTTCGTAAAATTTGGTAAATCGATTTAAAGGGCATTTCCTGTCATGCCCAAAAGATTTTGTAAAAATTTGAAATACTTGGCTCTTCTGATTGGTAGTTTCAGGACAGTTTTTAGCTTGCTTACATACATAAACAGAATTCGATGGTTTAATCTGACAATGAGATACAACAAACTTTCGGTTCGATCGTATAATTTCTACTTCTCACCCACTTCTAGTTATATTTTATATTTCATTTCATATTTTAATTATCCTACATCGCTCACTACTCTACATACTACCTTTCGTTTTTGAAGCTATAGCACTTTCCTTTTTACCAAAACATTAAATCGCTACTTTACTATTTTACTTCCTCACAACCAAAAGCTTTTTATTTACAGGTGCCAAGACATCAATTTGGTTTCGAATATGATGTTTTCTGAAGAATATAGAGCTGGATTTCGCTCAAGACTCATTTTCAAATGTGAATCATGTCACGAGGAAGCCACAATTCACACAAAAAAGCCCCTTGCTCCTCGAAGGTTTAAAAAAAAGACTCAATGGAAACCGTAGTCAAAAAACCGAAAAGGACTGATTTTGATAGTGTGAATACTATCAGAAAGAAACACAAAAAAGAAACAGGAAAAGTAACTGTCAACAAAGAGGTAGTGGTTGGTGCAATAAATGGTGGAATGACTAACGCCAAGGTTCAAGAACTTTTCTCTACGATTGGAATAAATACTCCGTCTCAAAAAGTCTTTACAAAACTTGAAAAAGAAATTTGCGTAGAATCGGAAAAAGTTCTTTATGACTATCTTATCGAAAATTGGAAAACCGAGCGAAGGATGGCACTGGAAGCAGGTGAATAAATTTAGCCAAATGGAGCTGTAGAGACATGTGTTATAGTTGATGGAAGCTGGTGTACACAAAGTCATGGGGATAGGTATCGTGCACTCTCAGGCTTTGCAGTTATGATAGGTTTTTATTCGAAGAAACTCTTAAATCTAGGAATTAGAAACAAATATTGCAGTACATCCGGCTCGAACGCAACCTTACGCAAACAAAAACCACGGCTCAAATGCAACCGCTCTGGATCTTGATTGGAGTGCGTTCGAAATTCCGAAAAAAGGTTTGTAGACCCGTCTCCAAAGTACTGCAACGGAAATCCTCAGTATCGAAAAAGCCACTAGGCTTCAGGGAAATTCTATCAATAATAACTGGATTGAATAAAGAAAAAAGAGAATTACCGCCTCCGTAGCTGGTGCCGTTTGTAAAAGGTAGATGAACACTGTGGGTTCATTAGTTCAGCAGCTGCTGTATCTCAGAAGCCACCAAACAAAGCCAATGGAGCATGGTCATATGTATGAGCCTGTAGCTATTGTAGCTTTTGCAAAGAAGATGGGTTGCATTGTGAACTCTGCTGGGCTTTTCATTCACAAGGAATATAGGTTTCTTAGGTTTCTAAGGGCCAGTCTGGACGGGATAACAATATTTTCTTCGGGTGAGAAGGCTCTTTTGGAGGTGAAGTGCCCTTTGACGGCAAAAGGGCTTACATTGAAAGAGTGGATAGCGCTTAAAAAATACCTGTCTTGAAAAGAAAGTTACCAGTGAAATAAAGCTGAAAATAACACATGACTACTATTACCAAATTCAAATGCAATTGGAATGCTGTGACATTGAGTTTGTATACTTTGCAATATTTTTAGGGGAAGAGGAATTATATTATGAAAAGATTGGTCGTGACCGAGCATTCTGGTCTAATAAAATACTGCCAAATTTATTTTGGCAGCATTTTTACAAAAAAATTATTTTGAGGCACTGTTACCAGAAATTGTCAACGGAAGGTTGCCAAGAAGTATGGAGATACGAGAACCGTTTATATGAATCCAACTATGCTAGGTATAGGTAGTTGTCATGTGTCATTATAGTCTTATCCAAATACAAATTCAGATATACAATTATACAAGCAGCACTCGAGCTTTAGAATATTTTTTAATGAACCCGTATGAATAAACTAAATAAAAAAACAATTTTTTATCTTAAAGTAAGGAGCGACATTAAAACTTAAACGAACAGAGATTACTTCGTATATGAAGGGGTCTGCTCCCTCCTCAACGCCCCAATCTTTACGTTAAAGTTCATTACTGTTTTAAAAAGTAGAGTTGTGAGAAAAAGTCAAACTTTAGCTTAAAGAGTGGGGCGTTGAAGAGGGAGCATCCCCTTTCATATACAAAGTAATTCAGGTTCGTTTTATAATTTTAATGTTGCTCCTTACTTTCGGTTAAAAAACATGTTTTTTTATTTAATTTCTGAACGTTTTTTAATTAATGCATGTTTTGATTTTGGCTCTCCACAGATGAATAATTAAAACGAAATTTGCATATTTATATGGCTTTTTCATAGTTTTGGTCGAATCACTTTGAGCGACAAGGAGCGGGGGAGGAGGCTTAGTTGCCCTCCAATATTTTGGTTACTTAAAAAGGCAACTAGAACTTTCAATTTTTTACGTACGTTTTTGCTAGTAAAAGACATATTTAACTTACGAATTAGCTTACGTAACGAACTTCTGTATTCAAATTCGTTTTAAATCTTAATGCTGCTCCTTAATTTTAGTTAATTTAGTTAATTTTTTTATTGTTTTATTTTTAAATAATGTTAAAAAATCCTGCGCTCCCTTCATGGAAATTTTCTTCCCCCACGACAAATTCCTCAATGGAAAATTCCTCCAACATAACCCCCTGTTCTCAACCCCTCCCCTTCACCATAAATCCCCCTTAAAACGTCTGTATACTTCTCAATAACCATTACTATATATAAACACTGATCAAAGTTAGTAACTTGTAGCCCCTTCCACGGGGATTCAGGGGGAGTTAGTCTTCCCCAAAGACAGAGTTATAAGGTTTTTTGACTATGCTGAATAAAAAGGCTATCGCAGAATTTTGATCCTGTGACTGTGGGAAAATAATAAGCGTGGGAGGGGGCCTAGGTTCCCTCCGATTTTTTGCGTCGCTTAAAAAGGGTACTGTATACTTCATTTCTTATACATAATTCACTTATGTATAACTTCATTTCCGTTGAATGAGCCCACTTGTAACATTCTAGGACAACGGGTTCGATAACATCACCCCTGGAAAAAAAATCCACATTTTTGTATATAGGAGCTTGAAACTTCCACGGTAGGGTTCTCTGATATGCTGAATCAGATGGGGTAATTTTGGTTTTTATTACTTTTAGCGAGTGTTTCCCTCTATTTTCTAAAGTAAGGCAATTTTTCTTAGGCTCATAATTTTAGTTGGGTGAAACTGATACATTTAAAATCAGCATTAAAATGCGATTCGGTTGATGCAGCTATGGGTATCAAATTCCGTATTTTAGAGTTTTGGTTACTATTGAGCCGGGTCACTCCAAACTACAGTTCGTTAGCACGAACTGTTTGATAAAATGAAGTAAATTGGTCTCTTCGCTACGAGCAATTATTTAATTTTTTTTTGTTATTAGGTCTGCATGAAGTAAAAACCCAAAAACATTTAATTTTTATTTGTAATTTCCATAAGTTTATACCGCACCCTGGGAAATAATGATGACCAGACCACAGGCACGCACGCAGGGATGGGATTCACCCACATCAACTTTGTAAAATGCTTAATTTTCTCAGAGAAATGTTTAATTTTCCCGTGTTTTCCTGGTATTTCTTTCGTGAGAGTTGACCCTCCCCCCTCCTCCCCAAAAGAATTATCAAATAATAATTTTTCTAATTTTTTCCTCAAATAATAGTTCTTTTGCAAATAAATATTCCTATTTACTTGCCAAATTACGAAGAATAACAATGCAATAATCGTAATTTTCAGTGAGAAACCCCTTGAGTTTAATGAGCAGCAGTGAAAACTGATAACCTCGAGTCTTTGACTGATTTGCCACATATGAAAATGAATTGACTAGGAAGTATAATGTCTGGAGTTACACGAGGCCTTAAGTAAACGCAATCTTCTATTTGAAAATTAAGTTCTCCTTTAATATTTTGAATATTTTTGGCTTCTTGTATTATTTTTGATTTTGTGATTTTTTATTTTACAAGTTTAAAAGTTTTTCTCATTCTATTGATAAATTCTTGCTTAAAATCTACGGAATCATTATAGTATTGTCTTGACTCTATAATTTCATCATACGGGATTTGAAAATCTCGTCCGAATAATATATAAAATGGGTTATCATGTATAACTGGGGAGGAAGCTGTATTAATCACATTTGTTAAATAGGGTGAAGTTTCGTACCAATATCTTGTATTATGTTTTGTGTAAATTCCTAAAATATTAGAAAATAGCTTATGCCTGTTTTCAATTTTACCATTGGCTTGGAGGTGGTATAGGGTTGTTACCAATTCATTTATTTGAAAGAATGACATTAAATCCTTTGTTACTTTTGAGACGAAATTACTTTCATTTTCACTTAAGACGGTATTGGGGATCCCAAAATTAGTAAAAATTGTAGCGAGTGCTTTTCTTGTGGTATAAGCACTTTGGCATATTAAAGGCTTAGCAAACGTGAAACTAGAAATATTATATATTGCTGAAAGTACGCAAGTATGTCCTTTACAGGATGTGGGTAGTCCATCCCTAGTACAATGCAAATCAAAGGAAACTATATGGAATGGAAACCTCGCTTTAGGTGTTCACCCTATTGCCAGATTTGGGTAGATTTGAGGATTTTTTCTTAAGTTACATGTTTCAAAACTATTAAAATTATTATTCAACTTTGTTAAGACTCAAGTAAAGAAAAAGTATTGCTTTAGTCAATGGGAGGTTTACTTTATTCCTAAGTTTCCACCCGTTTCAGAATGGAAAAATTCAAATGCGGTTTTTATAGACTTTGGGTAAAACTGGTATTATTAAAGTTTGATTCTTACTATTATCATCAGTCAGTATTCTACACACTATTTTTTCATCTAATTTCATAATAGAAATTTTCAATTTCTTTTTTGTAAGATTTCATAGCATCAGGTAATTTCTTATCGTATAAAAAATAATCTATTAGGGCATCACAGATTTTGTATTTTTTTTGCATACTTTCATATGATCCTATGAATCATATAAAAGTATGTCTTTGTTTTCTTCCTTGACAGGCCTATTGTTTTTTTTCTCTTTTTTGGGGAATATTTTGTCTTTATTAAGTTAACTTCTTCGGTTTCATTTTCCAAAGCTGTATCATCTGAAAATCTACTTAGATAGTCACATGGGGCATTTTGTTTTCCCTTAAGATATTCCAATTCGTAATCTAAATCTTGAAAATTTAGGATTCATCTTGCCAATAGACCCTCGCCTTTTGAAGGTCTGTATATATTGCCGGCTCTTATGGTCAGACTTTAGTTTAAGATTCCTAGCGACTAGATAGTGTCGAAACTTGTCTAGGTGGTGTATAATTGACAAAAGTTCAAGTTATATAGCTGAGTAATTACTTTCTCCAGGGGTTAGGGTACGAGAAGAGTACAATATAACTTTTTCCTCTTCGTTTGTTATTTGAGAGAGGATTGCCCCAATTCCCTTGGTTGTGGTATCCGTTGTAACAGCGAATTGTCCTGTTTGAAACTCTGGTAATGATAAGATGTATTCTGAAATAAGTGCTTTTTTTGGGTAATCTAAGGAATGTTGGGCTTTTTTTTACTAAGTAATTTCTGTGGATTTTCTCTGGTAAGGTCAGTTAGTGGTTTCGCTACCTGTGCATAATTCCTTATGAATTTTCTAAAATAGTTCCCTAATCCTAGGATTCCTCTTTATAGTTTAATAACTTGGAAAGGTTTTGGATTTTTAACCGATTTATTTTTGGGATCTAGGGAAATTTGTCCTTGTGTTACAACTACTCCAAAAATTATAATATTTTTTGACGAAGATTTATTTGTTTCTGGTCTTCATTTTAAATTACCCTCTCTAAATTTCCCAAATACTTTAGCTAAGGTTAATAAATGGTCTTCCGGATACTTTTCCATGCATATTACATCGTAAGGATCTACACAATGCACTTGAACTCGTTTTTAGTCCAAAAGGTACTCTTAAATATTCACAGGAGCCACACTATGTTTTAGAGAACCCCAGTTTTATATACATCACCCTCAGCTATTTTAACTTGATGATAGCCATGTGTCAAATCTAGGGAACTAATTATTTTATTTTTCTTTGATATAGAATCTAGGATTTCATCTATTCTAGGTTGGGAAAATTTGTCACTGACTACTTGCTTATTCAGGGCCTTATACTTTACTACTAACCTACGATCATTATTCTGCTTTGGAACAAGGATAACGGGTGCAAAATATGGGCTTATGCTTGGTCTTATGATCTCGTTTCTTTAGAGCTCCTGGATTTTATTTACTAGCCACTCTTTATGTTTATATGTGATACGATATGCTTGTTTTGCCACTGGTAGTCCTGTAGTTTTGATTGCGTGTTCATAAAATGGGATAAGTCTTATGTCTCTTCAGATGTCGAAAAAACATCTTTATATTCCCAGAATAGGTCGAATAATTTTTGTTCCAATTGAATGTCAGTTATGTGATTTATTCCAATTTTCCAAGAAACTGACTTCTTGACAGGGATATTCCTTGTCAAATTGAGTGTTTATATTATTCACTAAGTTTATTTCCGACTTTTTCAAATCATCTATATCCTTTTCCAATAGTAGTCGTATTTCCACTAAACATGTTCCTTTGTTTAGGGTAGGCAGGTCCTTTGCGTGAGTGTTTGTTATCCAAATTTAATTTTCACCGTTTTCGTAATTCATGATTTGTTGTTCACAAGTTTAATTTTTTGGAATATCTTCCAACGGCCAAGCCACACAAATTTCACTTTTATTATTAGTGGGTTCTAGCATTTGCGATGTTTGGATTCTCTTCATTGATTTTGGGGGAATTTTAGTCTTTGTACTAAAAATTCATAATATTTGTCATTATGATTTTCTTCTATTAAGTTCAGAGCATTGTCTTTTGGTTTTTTCCTGGCAGGCTAAGCATTTGTAAGTTTTTTCCACAAATAGGAAATTTCTTGAATTTGTTTCTCCTTATACTCTTTCATATTGCCTATGTTCTCCTTTACCTGACTCGCTTGAATGTTATTTATTATTGTCTCGATATCCATAGGGTAGATGAATTTTGAGTTTTCTACGTCTAATAATATTTTATTGGCTTGTAAAAAATTAGACCCTACCATTGCTTCGTATGGGAAGTTTTTACAAATTATAAATCTAGAAGGACAGTTTTTGCTATTCTTGCATATGATTAAATACACAGATCCTTTCACGTCTAGAGCATATTCGGTTGCACTCGACAAGTTGGGGCATATATTATTCAAACGCCGTTTAATATAATTGCGCAATTTGTTAAATACGGATGCATTTATCACAATTACTGTTACCCCTAAATCTATAAGGGCTGAGAAATAATTATTAGCTACATTAAAATAATAAAATATGGGTAAAATTTTCCTTCACCATTCTAGTATCTATTCTGTTTCTATTACTGTACACACTTCTATTTCTATTTCTAGAATAATAGAAATAGAAAATAGAATAATAGAAATTTTCTGTTTCTAGAAATAGAAAATCTATTTCTGTACACACTTCTGTTATGGTAGTTACAAAATGTCCACTAGCATCCTAACCAAAGTATTCGTAATAATAATTTGGTGTCTTATAGAAAAATATAGTATACTTGGAAAACATAAGCAAATTGATTTCGCTAGGCCAAATCAATGGTGTTTTCACCTTTTTATTACTAAATTCTTCATTATACAATTCAAGATCTGCTATGGATTAATAAGAAACTTTAATTTATGTATCCTTATTTTTTAATTGAACGGTAAATCCCAGTTTTGGCTGAATGATGTCTGGATCCTCTTTATTATCTTTCCTATTATATTTTTAAATGGTTTTTATTCATTGTGTTGTCTTCCACAGAAAATGATGAAATTTTTTTGGCCCCATTGTAGTTATTTGAGATGCAAATAATTTACTTTTATCTTTGATTGAAACGTAATGATTATGGAAATAGAGTAAAATAATCACAGTTGTAGCTATTTTTCAAATAAACAAATTGTAGTATTATATTTGTTCACACTAATCTATAAAAACTTTGAAAATCCATAAGTAAAATTGAACTTATTTTCATGTTTTTATAATTGGATAGTATGTCTACATAATTTTAGCTGGAAGAAAATAAGTGATATTGACCAAAGAAAGCAATTATTTTTATGATTTTTATGGTAATACATGTATATTTATTTTTTTTTAAATACAGAAATCTTTTTAAGTACTTCCCCTCATAATTTGGTAATCTAATAATTTGAAAATCGATTCAATCGACTATTGATTATTTAAACTTATTATTTAGCTACTTATTATTTAGAAAATGTATCTAATAATATTAGTCTCTTATCAATAGAAATGAACTTAAGGAGTAAGATTTAGTGTGAGGGATGCAAAGAAGTTCCTCCACTACTTCATTGACTCAAACAGTTTCAAAAAGAAAAAATTTACCTATAATAAAAGGTATTTTTGCATTATGTTGTTGCAAGAAGATTTGATTTTTTTAAAAAGGAAGCAATGAAAAAAGCATGGGTAGAATAACAACTTGGTTACAAGCAAATTGAAGTTAAGGTCTTAGAAGACACGGATCTAGAATTTTTTACTCTAATCTTTCAGGGATTGGTGGTTTAGACATCAAATTAAGAGAAAATGGTTATATTCTTTCAAAATTTTTAAATAAAATAAATAGTTCAAACCCCAAATATCTATGCTTTTAACAACCCGTTTAGCCACATATTTGAAAGAAGAAAGAAACATATTTGAAATATATTTTGAGATATAACTGAATAAAAAGGAAAATTATAATTCTAATTACATTTTTACAGTGATTAATTGTTTTAGTAAATATGTTCGGTGAATCATTTTAAAAAACAAAGACGATGAGTAAATCACCAATGCCTTAATGGATATATTTAAAAATATAAAACCTAAGAAGTTACAAACATATCAAGGTAAAAAATTTATAATGAAAAACGTTAAATTATTTTTTAAGAGTCATGATATTCATTGGTTTTCATCTAAGAGTAAATTGGAAGCTGAAATGCTGAAAATATTTTATAGAACTATTACAGAGAAATTATGGAAATAGTTTACTTATAACACTGCTAAATATTGGATAGATGTATTACAGTGATTCGCTTACGAAAATATTAATTAATATCACGAATCAATCAAAATGAAACCAATAAAAGCTTTTAGAGAAAGAAATTAAAACAAAGTGAATAAAAATCTGTTTCCAGACGTAAAACATCAAGCAACAAAACATGAATTTAATGTTTGTGAGAATTTTTTTAAAATTAATAAGAAAAGAAATGTTTTTATATTTTCAACCAACAGCTTTCATATAATATAATTTCGCTTATACTCGTAATTCCTGAATTAAGTAACGCGAAAGTTTGTTTTTGATCTTTACAAATAGGGAAATTTATTTTGAACAGCTTTTAATGAATTAATCAAATTTTCCGAATTTTAAAAAAGTGAAGCCTTAGGATTACCATTGTTTTCTTATTAGGGATATTTATTATTTCGAAAATTTATCAAATAATATAGAAAACATATTAATAAAAACAAGCTACCAACACATAAAGGAAAAGATTCATTGTTTTTTTTCTGAAAGTGAATTGAAGGTTCACATACTGAAACCATTTAATAGGACTATTAAAGACAAATTATTGAGGTTTTTTATTTACAATGGTACTAAACGTTGAATAGATGAGTTACAGTCAGTCTTTGAAAATAATATTAATTATTATTACTGATCAATCTGATGAATCTAAATAAACCAACAGAAGCTAGTAGAAAAGGAAATGCAAGCGGAGTGAATGAAAATCTTATTCCAGAGATAGAACATCAAGCAAGGAAACATAACTTTAATGTTTGTGATGATTTGTTTAAAATTACTAAGAAAAATCATCGTTTTTGATAACGGATATCGTCAAAACTATATAATGGAGATATTTCAAATTGATGAAATAAAACAGGAAACCTCTATTGCGTTTGTGCTACTAAATAATTTGGGTGAGTTTATTATTGATACTTATTATGAAAAAGAGTTTTTAAAAGTAATTGTATAATAATATTTCTTTTCCATAAAATTGGATCAATATAAACGGATGTTCAGAAATTACACAAGCTGTTAGAAAATATAGTCAAAATCAGAGAAAAATACGAAGACAAAAAGTTAGATAGAACACATTATTTCAAGGATTTCATTGCTATGCTGAAGAGTTAAATGCTCAAGTTGTTGAAAACTTAAATGAAAATGTTGGTAGTTTGATAGGACGATCTGTAAGATTAAATCAAAAGTTAAGAAACACTTTACCAGCACTTTCATCGAATATTAAGGGTATTTAACCATTACCAGCACCATTACAACTTCAGGGCATTGAAGTATTAGAAAAACCAAAAATAAAATCTCTTGATAAATCACCAAAAGCACATGATGTTATTTTTAATATCGAAACTAAACTACTAAAACAGTCAAACGTAGACGATAAAAAGTACTATCCTAAAGAGATTACTTGTTTTTAAATGCCTAATTAATAAGTCGAACATTCTGAATTCCTTCACAACACTATAAGGAAATTGGGTGAATTGAATAAAAAACAACGTGGGGAAAATGACATTGAATACCTGAAAATTTCAAACTAGTTCTCGTGTTAGGACTTTATAGTTACAGATTGCTAAAGATTGCTGAAAGCCATAAAATGGACCGAGGAATAAAACAAGTAGGAAATGGAATTTTTTCATAAAGCAAATGGTATGATTTAACGATTACACAGTCTAATAGGTAGTAGTGCTTCTGGAAATACAGCAGATGAGGTTACACTTTAGGGTTTATGTCTGCTAGATTCCTTATTAAAAAGTAAGATATTAAATAAAATTTATATAATACAATTTATCAAATTTACCCTAAGATTCAATTAAAAATTATTCATTCTTAATAAAAGAAATCTTTCTTTTTAAAAACAGTATTCTATTAAATAGATATGATCATTATTGAAGGTAATGAAAATGAAATTGAACAATTTCACACAAGCAATCCGATTAGATCGTAATTATGATTATAATATAAACATAACGTTGAGTACTTTATGGTATTTATGGCAAAATATTAGTGAAAAATTTAAAAATAACACATCTGATTTTTCAAACAAAATTTAAGTTGAATCTTGGACAAATGTTATGATACCCGATGTTATGCATTACCACGAGTTTTTTAGTTATTTACAAAGTCATTAGTTCACTGCTTCTAGAGAAAATTAATCAATAAAGACTGCATCTAATCCCAAAATGAATTAGATTAGATATAATATTAATTTGAAATCAATAGTGATTTACATGTTATATTATAATATCAAATAGGATTAATGAAGCGACTAAAGTTCCGAGTTTTACAATAAATTAGGATAAAATCCAAGACCATAGTTCATTAGTTTACAGATTAATTGTTCATGGAGTTCAGTCGGCGTAATATGGACATTTGTATCAAATTCTGAAACAGACTTCTTTATTTTAGAAATTCCTGAAGAAATACAATGTCTCTTAAGAGATCCAAAAGAGTGTATATATTTTTTGAAAATGTAAGTAACGGGTTGAATGGTGATCATATTGATTGTTTCAGACTTGAAACAAGCTTAATATCCTTCACCATTGACTTTGGTCAATATACTATCAAGTGATTGATAAATTTCAGTTAATCAATAAATCCTTAATTCATTTAGTTATTTTATTTTTAGGTTATTTTAGTTAATTTATTAACTGATTCATTTAGTTAGTATAGAATTTTATTAGATAAAGTACTTACCTACCTAGCTAGCCTATATAGCTAACTTAATTACCTAATTAACATACTTTCCTAACTAAATCACTTTCTTAACTAACCTAACTACCTAACTAAATTAACTACCTAACTAAATTAGCTATCTAACTAGTTTAACTATCTAACTAACCTAACTTCCTTTCTAACTTAACTACCTAACTAACCATGCTTCCCGACCAAGATAAGTAACTAACTAACCTAAATAACTAACTTACTTAACAAACAAACTTAACTATCTAACTAACTTAAATTCCTTAATAACTTAACTATATAATTAACCTAATTACCTAACTACTTAATAACCTAACTGGTTTAACAACTGAGCAATCTTAACTTAATAGTTACAGTAACTACCGAACTAGCTTAACTTACTTAATAACTTAACTACCTAACTATTCCCAGGGTACGGTCTTTGCTTTATTTTTCAAAACCTTTCTTTTAAGGTAAATAGGGTCTAGAGCTTTTTCATTTTGTTTTTATAGAAATATTCTGTGTTAATTTTTCTCTTAAAGTTTACTGAGTTTCTGATAAGCTTTAAAATTTTACGAATAATACATTTTTATAATAGTGTAATTTTTTTATCTTTAACGATATTCTTTTCGATACCTTTCAATTCCTTCTTTCCTTTGGATTCATTGATACTTCTATCCAGATCATTCAGATTTTTAACCTTGCAATGATATAATTGTAGTAATAGCAGTTGTCCTCAGTAATTCTCATAGTTCTAATATCCTTTGAAACAGTAATTCAGAACAACTGGATCAGTACTAGCAGTGCATGATTGTAAGTACATTAATGAAAGTAACTGAATTTGCAAAAACCAAAGTAACATCTAGTGTACTTAAAGAAAATTTGTAGTATGTCTCTAGCATCGAAAGATTGTCAAAATCTGTGTATCCCATATTCCATTTTTTTTTCCCCACTTGAATTTAAAGTTGCTTCGAGATTTTAGATCATGTTTCTGATTTTATTTCTCCCTTCGTTTCATTATCTTTCGAAATGCTTTATTGGGATTCGTTCAAGTATATTTGTTTCATCAATTTTGAGATTGTCAAAAATTCAGATAACTGCATAAAGCCCTTCGAGTATACAAAAAATGTTGAAAGATAAGGTGCATTTGCATCAGCTTTAGGGTTTGTATCATTTCTAAATATTCTATTTTCAGTATGAATATCTCTTTTTATTACTTTTAAGGTATCTCTACTAATGATCCTTTGTCATAAATTCTAGTCAATATATGGTCAAGTGAAGGATAAATTTTGGTTGGCTTAACGTCAAATTGCTTAGAATTTAATCTTTGATAATTTCTGCTTTGAAACCGTTTAACCTTCAAAGATTACCAACATTTGCATCATTTTCTGGGTTTGTAAAATTTTCAATTCTTCTATCCTCCACATTTCCATATTATTTTGCAATTTTCAATGTATTTTTCACAACTAGTCCTTCACTATTTACTTTGGTCAATATACTATCAAGTGATTGCTAAATTTCAGTTAATCAATAAATCCTTAATTCATTTAGTTATTTCATTTATAAGTGATTTTAGTTAATATTTTAACTGATTCATTTAGTTAGTTTAGAATTTTATTAGTTAAAGTACTTACCTACCTAGCTAGCCTAAATAGCTAGCTTAATTACCTGATTAACATACTTTCCTAACTAACTTACTTTCTTAACTAACCTAACTACCTAACTAAATTAACTCCCTAACTAAATTACTATCTAACTAGTTGAACTATCTAACTTACTTAACTTCCTCTCTAACTTAACTATCTAACTAACTTTGCTTCCTGACTAAGATAAGTAACTAACTAACCTAAATAACTAACTTACTTAACAAACAAACTTAACTATCTAACTAACTTAAATTCCTTACTATCTTAACTATATAAGTAACCTAACCACCTAGCTACTTAATAGCCTAACTGGTTTAACAACTGAGCAATCTTAAATTAATAGTTAAAGTAACTACCTAACTAACTTAACTTACTTAATAACTTAACTACCTAACTATTCCCAGGGTACGGTCTTTGCTTTATTTTTCCAAACTTTTCTTTTAAAGTAATTTGGGTCTGGAGCTTTTTTGTTTTCTTTTTCTAGGAATATTCTAGGTTCATTTCCTCTTAAAGTTTACTGAGTTTCTGATAAGCTTTAAAATTTTACGAATAATACATTTTTATAATGCCGTAATGTTTTTTTTATCTTTAACGATATTTTTTTTGATACCTTTCAATTTGTTCTTGCCTTTGGATTTATTGTTACTCACTTTCAATTAATCGTATTCTTCTGATATTAACCCTACTAATTCTGACATTATTGTTCCATATAGTTCATCTTTCATCATACCAATTACTTTCTTATTGACTGCTATAGGGATATCTCTATTAAATTATAAAGGGTATCTTTTTTGTAATTCAAAGTTTCGAATTTTTCTTGGAGGTCAGGCTTAATATCTTCATAATAATCCTCAGTTCGAAAATCTTAAATAAAACTGTGCGAACCCATGTAGGATAAATCAGTTTTCCCATTATGTTTGGTTTCATGTATTCACTATGGATGTTTCACATTGGTAACTTACATAATTTTAATACAGTGAATCCGATATAAATAGATTTATCTGAATTTATTTTAGACTTGGCCTTTAAATCTACTGAGCAATTATCGCTACAGATTATTTCCAATCTAAGGTTATGTTTTCTTAATTATTTTTCTTCTTGTTCATCACTAGTGATCATGTCAATACTAGCTCTTTTTCTAACATTTTCCCTGGAGTTACTAAAACAAGCATTATTTACTAATTTAAAGAGATCTTTCTCAAAATCATTCATTGCCATTTTTCGTAGTTTAGCTTTATGATTGATATAATCTTTTAAATAGAGTAACTCAGCAAGTGTTAGATTTTTGTGCACTTTTTTTCTAATTAATATTAATCAATGCTTTAAATGAAATCATAAATTCTTTTAACGCAAAATATAATTTACTTTATTATTTATAGTTGTACCTAATTCACATTGAAAATTTTAAGGAGCTAGTGGTAAATCTCTATGTAAATTGTGTAATTCACCGCATTATCCAACATAATTGTGGATCATTTATTTTTTCATAGCTATCAATATATTTGTAGAGATAAATACCTTTCTCCATTATTTCTTTGAATTCTTCAGTATTTTGAAGTAGATCAGAAATATACTTAAAGTTACTTCTTATACAATTGATATTTACATTATATTCTCAGTTAGCTAAATTTTCAGAATGCCTGTCAAACAGTGAAGCCATAAACCAGAGTGATTCTACGACACATATTTTGTATTGGGCTTCATTAATACCTAACATTAATAGCTTCATTACCATTTTTAGGTACTAATTCTCTTTAGCTAAAAGAAATAAATGAGAGTTATATTGTGAGATATTTTGCATTACAATAGGGATATGTTTAGATATTATAGAGTTGTTTTACATTCTGCAGGTGTAAATCCACGTATATTACCAGTCTTATAGTCGTTATCTCAATGAAAAGTATTATCAACCATTTTCTTTCCAACTATATGACTGCTATTATTAGTTTTATTATTTCATTATTATCAAACATTCTCTTGTGTATAACATTGAGCTCTCTGTCTGCTCTCATAGTCAATGGCTATTTCTGTACACACTTCTGTTATGGTAGATACAAAATGTCCACTAGCATCCTAACCAAAGTATTTGTAATATCAATTTGGTGTCTTATAAAAAATATAGTATACTTGGAATCCATAAACAAATTGATTTCGCTCTGCTAAATCAATGGTGTTTTCACCTTTTTTATTACTAAATTCTTCATTATACAATTCAAGATCTGCTATTGATTAATAAGGAACTTTAATTTTTGTATTCTTATTTTTAATTGAACGGTAGATCCCAGTTTTGGCTTATTGATGTCCGGATCCTCTTTATTATCTTTCCTATTATATTTTTAAATGGTTTTTATTCATTTCATTGTCTTCCACAGAAAATGATGAAATTTTTTTTGCCCCATTGTAGTTATTTGAGATGCAAATAATTTACTTTTATCTTTAATTGTAACTTAATGATTATGGAAATAGAGTAAAATAATCACATGTGTAGCATTTTTCAATTATTATAGTTGTAGGAATAGGTGCTCTAACCACTTTGTTTTTACTCATTTCAAATAAACAAATTGTAATATTATATTTGTTTTCAAATCTATAAATATTTAGAAAATCCATAAGAAAAATTGAACTTATTTACATATTTTTATAATTGGATAGTATGTCTACATAATTTTAGCTGGAAGAAAATAAGTGATATTGACCGAAGAAAGCATTTATTTTTATTATTTTTATGGTAATACATGCATATTTATTTTTTTTAAAATAGAGTAATCTTTTTAAGTACTTCCCACATAATTTATTATCTAATAATTCGAAAATCGATTCAATCGACTATTTCGTCATATCCATCGACTTTTATGCCCAATTTTGTCTATTTGAGATGCAAATAATTTACTTATATCTGTAATTAAAACTTAACAATTATCAAAATGAAACAAATTCATCACATTTGTAGCTATATTTCTATGGATCCTAATTTAGGAATAAGAGCTCTAACCACTTTATGTTTACTTATTTCAAATAAACAAAGTTTAATATTATATTTGTTTTAAAATCTATAAATAAATTGCATATTCACAAGACAAATTGAGTTTATTTTCATATATCTTATAATTGGTTAGTGTGTCCACTTGATTTTTAGCTGGATGAAGATAAGTGACTATTGACCAAACAAAGCGTTTATTATCTTTATTTTTATAGTAATGAATGCTCCTTTATTTTTTAATAACTAGGGGACTCCTTTTTAAGTACTTCCCACATAATGTGATAATCTTATCTTTCGAAAATCCATTCCATTGACTATTTCAAATTGTAATCTGACAAGGGTGTATTTTTATGACTAATATGTGTGTATTTCTGTGATTACAATTTAGTTTGGCTATAAAATATATTCAGGTATATCTTGAACCACTCTTGCTTTTACATTATTTATAAATAACTTGATATGTTAGTATTTTGATTTCTTGTCTATCACTTAAATTTCTAATGAGTTTTTGAGTTTCCTCATTCAGATGTTTTATCAATCTCAACTATTTTATTAAAACGGCCATTAGCTTTATTTTTCTACTTTGTTGTAATTTCTAGCAGTTGGGATCTGTTTTAATTTTTAAATATTGTAAGTCCAAAAATATCTTTGTTTTTTCTTGTACTAAATTGATTTTGTAGATCTGAAATTGGGTCATTCTTTTCTTTTATTTAATTTTCTAACACTTTCTTAACTCTAGAATTCTATAAAAACTGTAGGCTTTCTTGTCATATAGAAACTTTGCATTACACCCTAATAGAATCAAATAATTATATAGTAATATTTTATTATAAAAATGATTATTTAATTTACTGATTAGTTTATATTCTCTACAAATAGCCTTTATATCAAATAATTTCACTTCTGCAGGTAATTCATGAATCATATAACGTGACAGTCTACGTTTATCTTGACAAATTCGGAAGTTTGTTGTAAGCAACTTTTAATCACTTCTCCAATATCAGTTATTTAATAGGTAATGATTTTATTAAAAAAAATTAAATTTCCAACAAGTTAAGTAAGGGGAATTCCATTGTTTTCTTATTTGGGCTACTTATTATTTAGAAAATGTATCTAATAATATTTGTCTCTTATAAATAGAAACAAATTTAAGGAGTAAGAGTTAGTGTAAGGGATGCAAAGAAGTTCTTCCACTACTTTATTGACTCAAACAATTTAAAAAAGAAACAATGTACCATAGATCAAAGGTATTTTTGCATTATGTTGTTGCAAGAAAATTTGTTTTTTTTTAAAAAGGAAGTAATAAAAAAATCATGGGTAGAGTAACAACTTGGTTACAAGCAAATTGAAGTTAAGGTCTTAGAAGACACGGATCTAGAATTTTTTTACTCTAATTTTTCAGGGATTGGTGGTTTAGACATCAAATTAAGAAAAAATGGTTAAACTCTTTCAAAATTTAAAATAAAAAAAAATGTTTCAAACCCTAAATATCTATGCTTTTAACAACCCGTTTAGCCACATATTTGAAGAAGAAAGAATAATATTTGAAATATATCTTGAAATATAACTCTATAAAAAGGAAAATTATAATTCTAATTACATTTTTACAGTGATTAATTGTTTTAGTAAATATGTTCGGTGAATCATTTTAAAAACAAAGACGATGAGGAAATCACGAATGCCTTAATGGATATATTTAAAAATATAAAACCTAAGAAGTTACAAACATATCAAGGTAAATAATTTATAATAAAAAACGTTAAATTATTTTTTAAGAGTCATGATATTCATTAGTTTTCATCTAAGAGTAAATTGGAAGCTGAAATGCTGAAAAAATTTAATAGAACTATTAAAGAGAATATATGGAAATAGTTTACTTGTAACACTGCTAAATATTTGACAGATGTATTACAGTGATTCGTTCACAAAAATATTAAATAATTTCACGAATCAATCAAAATGAAACCAATAAAAGCCTTTAGAGAAAGAAATTAAAACAATGTGAATAACAATCACTTTTCAGACGTAAAACATCAAGCAACAAAACATGAATTTAATGTTTGTGAGAATTTTGTGAAAACTAATAAGAAAGAGAATGTTTTTATATTTTCTACCAACAGCTTTCATATCAAATAATTTCGCTTATACTCATATTGTCTGAATTAAGTAACGCGAAAGTTTGTTTTTGATCTTTACAAATTGGGAAATTTATTTTGAACAGATTTTAATGAACTCTATAACAAAGTCATTTAAAAGGCGATGATTTTACTAATCAAATTTTCCAAATTTCAAAAAAATGAAGCCTTAGGAATACCATTGTTTTCTTAGTAGGGATATTTATTATTTCGAAAATTTATCGAATAATATAGAAAATATATTATTAAAAACAAGCTACCAACACATAAAGGTAAAGATTCATTGTTTTTTTTCTGAAAGTGAATTGAAAGTTCAAATACTGAAACCATTTAATAGGACTATTAAAGACAAATTATTGAGGTTTTTTTATTTACAATGGTAGTAAACGTTGAATAGATGAGTTACAGTCAGTCTTTGAAAATAATATAAATTAATATTACTGATGAATCTAAATAAACCAACAGAAGCTAGTAGAATAGAAAATACAACCAGAGTGAATGAAAATCTGATTCCAGAGATAGAGCCTCAAGCAAGGAAACATAACTTTAATGTTTGTGATGATTTGTTTAAAATTAATAAGAAAAATGATCGTTTTTGATAAAGGATATCGTCAAAACTATATAATGGAGATATTTCAAATTGATAAAATAAAACAGGAAACTTTTATTGCGTTTTTGCTACTCAATAATTTGGGTGAGTTTATTATTGATACATATTATGGAAAAGAGTTTTTAAAAGTATATGTATAATAATATATTTTTTCCATAAAATTGGATCAATATAAACGGATGTTCAGAAATTACACAAGCTGTTGGAAAATATAGTCAAAATCAGAGAAAAATACGAAGACAAAAAGTTAGATAGAACACATTATTTCGAGAAGGATTTCATTACTCTGCTGAAGAGTTAAATGCTCAAGTTGTTGAAAACTTAAAAGAAAATGTTGTTAGTTTGAAAGGACGATCTGTAAGATTAAATCAAAAGTTAAGAAACACTTTACCAGCACTTTCATCGAATATTAAGGGTATTTAACCATTACCAGCACCATTACAACTTCAAGGCGTTGAAGTATTAGAAAAACCAAACATAATATCTCTTGATAAATCACCAAAAGCACATGATGTTATTTTGAATATCGAAACTAAACTACTGAAACAGTCAAACGTAGACGATAAAAAGTACTATCCTAAAGAGATTACCTTTTTTTAAATGCCTAATTACTAAATCGAACATTCTGAATTCCTTCACAACACTATAAGGAAATTGGGTGAATTGAATAAAAAATAACGTTGGGAAAATGAAATTGAATACCTGAGAATTTTAAACTAGTTCTCGTTTTAGGACTCTATAGTTACAGATTGTTAAAGATTGCTGAAAGCCATAAAATGGACGTAGGAATAAAACAAGTAGAAAGTGGAATTTTTTCATAGTGCGAATGGTATGATTGAACGATTACACAGTCATATAATACAATTTGTCAAATTTATCCTAAAATTTAATTAAAAATTATTTATTCTTAATAAAAGAAATCTTTCTTTTTAAAAACAGTATTCTATAAAAAAGATATGATCATTATTGAAGGTAATGAAAGTGAAATAGAACAATTTTACACAAGCAATCCGATTAGATCGTAATTATGATTATAAAATAAACATAACGTAGAGTACTTTATGGTATTTATGGCAAAATATTAGTGATAAATTTAGAAATAACACATTGGATTTTTGAAACAAAATTTAAGAAGAACCTTAATAGCACGACCCAACAAGCGTCAAAGAAAATGCACTGTGGCCCGAGCGCGTCATTTACAGGCTTAATTTCTTTTGGACACACTCGCTGATGCAGCGGAATATCACTGCCCTTCTCTCGTTCTGAAAGTAACAAACTCTTTTGGTACACCTTACTTTATTTCTATGCTGTGAGCATCAATGTTAACCACAATTGAATTGTAGAGAGACCTATCTTTAACTTAAAACTGGTAAGGTTACGTTATTCATCAGGTTGGGGTGCCTCCGGTCAGCGACCGAAGGTGCCCCGTCGTGGACTGACCGAAGGTGCCCCAGCCGCCATTTTGTCAAACTTATTTTCTGACCCGAAAACAGAGAAAGATTTCTCCTTAGAAATACCACTATCTTCTAGTCCTATCATTTCTATGTGTATACAAATTTAATCATCGAAATCCATGCCAAACAGAAGGGGAAGGCTAGGTTCAAACAGAAGCAGAGAAACTTACTTTTCGCAAAAAAAATGGTACGAAACTCTCTCCAGCTAAACTGGCTGAAGCTAACTGAGGGAAATTTTCTTCGGACATCCGCCTTGGATAAACAACCTCTCCAGTGCCATCTAGCATAAAAATACGTAAACTCAAAATGAGTTATTGGGGGTGACCGGAGGCACCCCGTGACCGAAGGCGCCCCGGTCTCCCCTAACTACACTGGAATCCGGACTAAGGAAGAAGATAAAAAAATTAAAAGCTGGATTACGAAATGGTAGTTCATTTAAATTAAGAAGAGAAGCTTGTATTACTAATAAAAGTTATTATAAAACAGATAAGGAATTAAAATGAAGGGTATGATAATGAACGCTATTTGTTGTTCATTTAAATTTATTTGTTCATTTATTTAAATATATTTTATTAAATATATTTGTGGTGGTTCATTTAAATTAAGAAGAGAACCTTGTATCACTAATAAAAGTTATAATAAAACAGATAAGGAATTATAATGAAGGGTATGATAATGAACGCTATGATACAACTAAAATTGTTGTTTTGTTACAGAAATCTGAAAAAGATAACAGTTATACGGAAAACAATATGGTATTTACGATATTAGCACTAAGAGAGTAGAAGTGAGAGTAAATGGGCATAAATATCCACAAGAAGATTTGAACTGTAATTTTACTAATGCTAGTGAAGATTATTCTAACGCTTATTAACAGTTTTTTCAGTTATGATATAAACATAAAACAATTGT
Source organism: Artemia franciscana (assembly GCF_032884065.1). NCBI lineage: Eukaryota > Metazoa > Arthropoda > Branchiopoda > Anostraca > Artemiidae > Artemia > Artemia franciscana. The sequence continues at coordinate 42,471 of NW_027062836.1, read as the reverse complement.
GAAGCAATTGTAAGAAGAAATAATTTTAAAATAGTATACCCTTAATTTTATTTTGATGTTTCAAAGCATGAATCAAATATTTATAGAAGTAGATAAACCGCTGATATAGAAATAAAATTTTAATTACATTAAGTAACTACTTATCCGTATACCATTTTAAATGTTTCTTTCAATGGTTAAAACTAAACATTGAAAGAAACTTGTTATCATTATTGATTTTAATGGTGAGATAATTGATCGTTTTACGCCTAAGCCTTTTGCTTCTAAAGCAGCTGATTTTGAACAATTTTTTTTTAATTAGATAAAAGAATAACTTTAAAGGCTATTTAAATAGAAAAGAAGATAAAATAAATTGTTTTGATGTTGATATTGAACTATCCACTAAATATTAATTTATTACATTTTATCGGTAAAATAGAAAAAAAGGAATATCATTAAACTTCCATTTTACAGAAGCTATTATGGTCTTAAGACTCTGGATAGAAAACGGTAAAAATATTAGAAATTTTAATTTAAATGCTTATGAACTCAATCGAAAATGGGGCTAATTGTTGGTAAAATCTAGGAGGGGTGTAGTACCTGTTTTTAAATTCTGAAAATGTATAAAAATGAGACCAAATTTGATTTCCAAAGACCTGTTTTCATGTTGAACGTAAGGATGTAAAAGTATCAAAATGTACAATCATTGATACTAAAACAATATAAAATAGAGTGAAAATGATATAAATTAGATGAGTTATTTAGGTGATGCAGAACATACCTTACTATATTACTTCCGCTTGTAGTTAATTTCAGTTTGGGAAATTTTTCTTGGTAAGATAGTAAATTCCTTGAGAAGGCATTTTCTACAGAAAGTATTTCACAGAAGAAGGGAAACGTAATTCAACAATAATTTTATTTTAAGTTTGTTACTCTGAAGAGAAAGAACAATGGCCTTTGAAGGGTAGCCTACAAAACTTCAAATTAAATTTTTATTTGACAGTAGCTCTAATTATGCTTCTATTATTCATTAATTCCATTTTATGTTAACTACTCCTGAAAAGCAGAGACATCAAGCTGATCAGATACGCCTGTCAGAATTTTGAAATACTTTGATTTTGAGAGTTTTTTCCGACATACCCAGACTCGAGTGACTGCAACTTGCCAACAGTTGGCTTAGCCTCATTCATAAATGCTTGGATGGCTTAGACTCTCTAAAATGCTTCCAAGAAAACAAAAATTTCAAAAACAAAAATATACAGAAAAACATGAAAAATATTCGCATAATTTTCTATACTTGTTACTTTCTTATGGAATATTTTCAGCAAAGCTAATACTCAGGTTTAAGGCTAATCTTGCCAATCTAAAAAATTTTCAGATTATATAAAATTTAAAATAGATATTCCGATGTAACATAATTCAAAGATATTTTATAAAATATGTGAAATCAGAGGCCATTTATCCAAGCGAAATCTTACACCCTTTAACACAAATATAAATTCCCATTTTTCATTAAAGGGAAAATTTTACTTATGAGAATATATAGAGGGAGGGGGTACTAATAATTTTTGAAAGTTATTTTGGGACTTATGAAACTATATTTTGTTTTCAAGAAAACCTGAGAATTTTTCCATGTATTCAGGGACAATGTAAGTGCTGTTTTTGTTTTTTCTAAAGTTATTCAAAATTTCATTGTAGTGTTCCCAATTTTACCCGGATCATTTCAAGCAAGCCTTGCAATGAAGCAATTTTAGCATTAGCAGGTGTCTTCAGCAATGATCGTAGTTCTCATAAATTTTGAAACAGTAATTCACAACAGCTAGATCAGTACTAGCAGTGCATGATTGCATACACATCAATGAAAGTAACTGAATGTGCTGAAACCAAACCAACATGTACTTGAAGAAAAATTTCACCTAAAGAGTAGAGTGCATAAATCTAGAGCTACTTTCATTTTTATAATGCTGAAATTTTTTTTATCTTTAACAATATTCCTCTTCAAATTCTTCTTTCCTTTGCATTTATTGTTTTTTTCCTATAAATAGTCGAATATTTTTGATCTTAAACCTACTAACTCTGACATTATTATTCCTTATAGTTTATCTTTCATCTATCGCTATTTTATTGACTACTATTAGGTTATCTATATAAAGTTATAAAGGTTATCTTTTTTGTAATTCAAAGTATTACATTTTCTTGGAGGATAAGAACCCTCAGTTTGAAAATCTTAAATAGAACTATCCGTAACCATTTAACATAAATCATTTTTCTCATTATATTTGAGTTTCATTTATTCATTATGGATCTCTCACGTCGGTAACTTACATAACTCTAATGCCGCGAAACCGATATAATTATGTTTATCTAGAGTTATGTTAGATTCGGCCATTCTGACTACCGAGTAATTATTACTACATATTATTTCAAATCTAAGGTTATGTTTTCTTAATTATTTTTTGGTCTTGTTTATTACTAGTGATCATTTCAATACTAGCTCCTTTTCTAACTTTTTCCATGGTTCTTCCAAACAAGCATTTTTCATGAATTTAAATTGTTCTTTCTCAAATCATTCGTTCCAATTTTTCTTAGCTTAGTATTATAACTGATATAATTTTTCAAATAGGGTAACTAATCAAATGCTAGATTTCTGCATACTTTTTCCATATTAATCCATGCCTTAAATAAAATTCTAAATTCTTATAATGCAAAAGATAATTTATTTTATTATTTAAAGTTTTACCCAATTTATATTTAAATTTTTCAGAAGCTAGTGTTAAATCTCTATGTAAATTGTGTAATGCACCTGGATATTCATAAAAAAAATTTATAAATTTCCCCTTCATTATCCTTATTTGTTTCAGATTGAACATAATATCTTAACCGTTTGTATTAGTCTGAGGAGTTGTTTTCTTTTAAAAGGTCGGGCATATTAATAAATTTAAAATCTTAATCTGTTAAATTTTGTAACACTGCCCAACTGTTTATGTTATTAGAATTTAAATAAATTAAATAATGAAGGATTAGTTTATCGAAGCATTTTATATGTTTATTATTAGCTTTAGCATATCTTTTCTTACGTCGTGATATACCACCTTTTATTCCTCTTTCCAAAGAAGTACATATATCTTTGACAGAAAATAATGAAATTTCAGTGTTATAGCATTTGAGGAAAGCTTCCTATGTTGGTCCCAGAGCTGAACAGAAGTGCATTAGATCTATTTTATATTTATGTAAACAAAAACTTATAAAAAAATTGCCACATCTGATAAAACTAAAAAAAAACATTTTCAGTATAATTTGTTATAATAAAATAGTGTTTTACATTCATTTAATTTTCAAAAAGATTTCGCTCTTATGCTTCTTCCTAGATAATTTTACTTGTTGATCTAGAATAAAACTTGTTTAGTGAAGATAATTTTGTATGATTTATTTCATATCTATTAATATATTTTGTAGAGATAAATACCTTTCTCTATTATTTCTTTGAATTCTTCAGTATTTTGAAGTAGGTCAGAAATATACTTAAAGTTACTTCTTAAACAATCGATATTTACTTTGCTTTCGGGATATTTTCAGAAAGCCTATCTAACGATGAAGCCATAAAAGGGAACGATTTTAGAACACACAATTTGTATTTGACTGCATTAACAGTTATTGTCTTATAAAATTATATAAAAACTCTCTTTCGAATCAAAAATACCTTTTTCAGGTAATAATTGCCTAAAAAATAAATTATCGCTATATTTTGAGAGATTATGCATTACAATAGGGATATGATTAGTAATTCTAAAGTTTTTATTACATTCTGTATGGGTAAATCCACGTATATTACCAGTATTCTGGTCGTTATCTCAATGGAAAGTATTATCAACCATTTTCTTTTCAAATAGATGACTGTTATTATTAGTTTTATTCTTCCAAATTTCTCAAACATATTCTTGTGTGTAACGTCAAGCTTTCTGTCTGTTTTCATAGTCACTTGCTATTTCTTTGCGTATATAACTTCGGATACCACGCTGCCTTTCCATGACGAAAGTGAAACAGTTCAAAATAGGGATGAAACCTTTTAATTGACAGTGAACAGATATAAAATTATTTAACTGGACATTTCGGACACATATACAGTGTTTATTAGCAGTAGTAAAACTAAAAGACATGAAGAAAAATAACCAGAGTTTGTGCTTAATAAACTAATTAAAAATAGCTTATTGCTCTTATTTTATTCAATGCAACAGCGGAAGCAAATCTCTTTGACCTTTTCGGTTCCGGTTCATTAGATTTATCTGATATATGACGTGGACAGAGGTCATAGACCTTAGGTGAGGTGATATTTACTTTATTTGACCTCAGTAAATTATCATAAATTGAGTTCAATCCAAATTCACCCGTATCTCTGTTTATGGAATTATTCTTGAATAACATTTTTTCAAAATCAGAGAAAAAGAAATCAAAGAAACATTTTCAAACAAAATAGAATGACTTGGATAATTATAGATATATTCCGAAAGGGCCGACGTGAAATCTTAAGTTTTGGTATTTTTCTTTAAAGACGAAGAAATAGAAGTATGATGTTGTAGCAATCCAATTTTTAAATTCTGGTTTGTACGTCTCACATAAGAGCTTTCTCTCTATAACTTAAATTTCTAATGAGTTTTTGAGTTTCCTCATTCAATTTTTTGTTAATCTCAACTTTTTTTTTTATTAAAACGGCCATTAACTTTACTTTTTACTTTTTATAATTTCCAGCAGTTGGGATCTGTTTTGACTTTTAAGTTTCTTAAGTTCAATAAAATCTTTGTTTTTCCAAGTGTCAAATTTATTTTTTAGATGTGGATTTTTTTCATTGTTTTTCTTTTTGTAATTTTCTAACACTTTATTTTAACTCTGGAATTCCACAAAGACAAACACTTTGAACCCTAATAGAATCAAATTTTTTTATAGTAACATTTTTTTATGAAGACGATTATTTATATATAGTTCTTATTCCCTACCAATAGCTTTTCTATCAAATAATTTCACTTCAGCACGTAATTCATGAATTATATAATGCGACAGTTTTTTTTATCTACACTAATTTGGAAATTCGTTTTAAACAACTTTTGATCACTTCTACAATGTCAGTCATTCAATAGACAATGGTTGTATTGAAAAAAAATTCCAAATAGTCAAGTATGAGGAATTCCATTGTTTTATTATGTGGGCTACTTATTATTTAGAAAATTAATCTAATAATATTAGTCTCTGATCGAAAGAAATTTGAGGAGTAAGATTTATTGTATGGGATGCTAAAAGCTTTTTGTTACTACTTCATTGACTCAAAAGATCGTTTGGTGATACTACCGTCAGTCTTATTTTACTAGATCAAACAGTTAGTGGTAACGAACTGTAGTAAGGAGCGACCCGGCTTAATTGTAACCAAAACTTCAAAACGAAATTTTGATACCAATTATTACATCCAAAAATTACATTTTAATGTTGATTTTAAATATATAAGTTTCATCTAGATATACCAGTCAAAAGCTCGAGCTTGAGAAAAATTGCTTAATTTTAGAAAATAGGGAGAAGACACCCCCTAAAAGTCATACAATCTTAACAAAAATCACACCATCAGATTTTTCGCATATAAAAATATATATAATATATAATTATAAATTAATAAATATATATCAATATATATTTAATAAATATATATCAATAAATATAATAAATATATAAGTTTAATCAAGTTTAGCCTTACCCATCAAAAGTTATGAGCCTGAGAAAATTTGCCTTATTTTAGAAAATAGGAGCAAATAAACCGTTAAAGTCATAGAATATTAACGAAAATCACACCATTAGATTCAGCGTATCAGAGAACACTACTGTAAAAGTTTCAGGCTCCAGCAAAATCTACAAAAATGTGGAATGTCGCGATTTTTGCCAGAAGACAGAGCACGGGTGGTTGTTTATTGTTTTTTTTTTTTAGTTTTTTTTCAGGTGTAATGGTATCGGCTGAAAGATCTTAGAATGTCGCAAGAGGGGTCATTTTGACGGAAATTAGAAGTTCTAGCGCCCTTTTTAAGTGACTAGAAAAATTGGACGGCATCTAGGACCCTTCCCACGCTAATTTTTCCCCCAAGTCACCAGATTAGAATTCTGAGAGAGCTATTTTATTCACTATAGTCCAAAAACCTAATAACTATGTCTTTGGGCACGACTTACTCCCCCAGAGTCCCCGTGCGAGAGGCTGCAAGTCACGAACTGTGGCCCCTGTTTAAATATAGTAATGGTTATTGGGAAGTGTATAGACGTTTTCAGGTGGATTTTTTGGTTTGGGAGGGGGGAAATATGAGGAGGGATACGTGAGAAGATCTATCCATGGAGGTATTTGTCATGGGGGAAGATAAATTAAATGAAGGGGGCGCAGGATTTTCTGGCATTATTTAAAAAACAATGAAAAAATAAATATGAAAAGTTTTTTTCTACTGAAAGTAAGGAGCAGAACTAAAAATTAAAACGAACAGAAATTGTTTCGTATCTGAGGGGTTTACCTCCTGGTAATACTTCACTTTTTACGCTAAAGTATCCTTAATAATTTAAATAATTTATCCTACGGCCTTTGTGATTAAGGGGTCATTCTTAAGGAATTGGGACACAGTGTAAGCTTTAATGTCAAGAGTGAGATATTGACGAGGGGTAAACCACCTCATATACGCAATAAAAACTTACGAATATAGAAGTTCGTTACGTAAGTTAATTCGGAAGTTACTCATATATTTTACTAATCAAAACGTTTGTAGACAATTAAAAGTAATAGTTGCCTTTTTAAGTAATCAAAAAGTTGGAGGGCAACTATGCCTCCTTCCTCGCTCTTTTTTTCTTAAAATATTCCAATTAAGACTACAAAAATGCAATTTAGCCAAAAACATTAATATGCAAATTTCATTTTAATTATTTAAGATCCAAGATCAAAATATGTATTAATTCAAAAACGTCTAAAAATTAAATAAAAAAAACAAGTATTTTTAACTGAAAGTACGAAGCGACATTAAAACTTGAACGAACAGAAATTAAGGGGCTTTCCTCCTCAACACCCTGCTCTTTACGCTAAAGATTTTTACTCGTTTAAAAAGTAAACTTTAAGAGAAAGAGTGAAACTTTAGCATAAAGAGTGGGGCATTTAGGAGGAAAATCCCATTTCATACAGGGAGTAATTTCTGTTCGTTTTAAGTTTTGATGTCACTTCATACTTTCAGTTGAAAAAAAAATTATTTTTTTATTTAATCTAGTAAAAAACTAGTACATTTTCCGAAATCTAGTAAAAAATCATGATTGTAAACACAACTTTTTATATTTTCCTGAAGAAGGCAGTGTAAAGAAACAACATTTGGCTGTGGTAGTAAAGAAAATAAGACAGAGAAATAAGACGAAAGATGAGTTAGAGAGAGAGAGAGAATCACAGAAGAAAAGCAACATTTTGCTGCGGTAGAAGAGGAAAGAGAGAGAGAAAGATATATAAAGTCAGTGAGAAATGTTCTAGAATAAAGACGCAACATTTTCGTGTGGTAGATGAGCTAATAAGGATTTACTATCTATAGTTTTTTATGCTCCTTTCTGCTATTTTGTTTGGATTGCATTTTTTGTTGTTTTTTAACAAGGATAACTCAAAAATGAAATAGAAAATCAAATGCCAAAGTCCGCCGCTTTTCAAGAATTGAAAATTATAAAAAGTACAAAAAGTTTTCTACGGAAATTGATATCAAGACTTCAGATGAGCTTTGTCATTTAACTCTCTCCGATAAAAATGTAGTTAATAACCTGGAAGTTCGTTATTTTTTGACTAACTCAAAAATTTTCTTTTTTGTTTAAATACGCTAGTTTCAAATTTAATACATTATTATTTCTACTGATAACCATCGCTGGATGTGTGATCAAAATATTTAAACCGTAGTGCCTGTTTTCGCTGTCCAAATAAATGGACTTATCCGCATATGACTGTTTATTTATTAAATCAATTTCTTGGGTTAATGATATCTGGGGAAAAATTAATTACAGCTCCCTTCTCGACTTAAATATATGCAGAAAAAGCTAGAAGAAAGTGGGCAGCCCCAGCCACTCTTGCCCCAAGCTGTGGTGCTCGGTGCAGATGACCCGGTCACCTCAGTGCTATGAAGGGCCCGACCAAAGCGATTTATATTATGCTATTTTTTTTGTTCTGCAGTGAAACAAAATCAAAATAGGTATCGTATACAAAAAACTTGTGCAGTTAATCATATCCTAAAAAATGTAAACCCAATTGTGTTTATTGGGGTAATAGTAATAGTAGCAGCGTCAGTAGGAGTAGTAATAGTAGTAGTAGTAGTAGAAACAATAGTAGTAGTAAAACAGTAGCAGTAGTAGTAGTAGAAGTAGTAGCAGTAGCAGTAGTAGTATTAGTAGTAGTAGTAGTGGTAGTAGTAGTAGTGGCTGTAGTAGCTATTAGTAGTAGTAAAAGTAGAGTACTCAAATCCTAGTAAGAATACCAGTTCAGCGTTTTAAGCTAATACTAACAAAATACTAACAGATCTGACTATTATACTTTATTGTTTTTCTGAATTATCAAATTTCTATTGAACAAAAATATTAGATATAAAAAAAAATCAGCTTTAAAAGGAGAATAAATAGTCTGAAGAGTGAAGTAAAAATGTCCATAAATGAAGATCAATAAGAGAATGAACTAAAAAGAAGCATATTCAACTTCTAATGTCCTTGATACTTCAAGATTGAAAAAAAACAGACTAGTAGTATATCTTTTGGGATTTTTTTTTTTTTACTAAATCAAAATTTGTAGTATGGCACAACGCCGCTTGATATCTTCCTAACTGCTGGCCAAATTGGCTTGTATTATGAACACAGAAGTTAACTAGCATAAATCAAAATCTTATTTTTAAATCAACCATTCCATTTGTAAACAAAATAAATCAGCATAAGAATATTTAAGTACATTTTTATTTGCAGGTTTGGCAGTAGTTTAGCTCTAACCGTTTCGGAAACGTGAGTTAGGTTTCACTTAAGCCATTAATTGAAAACGTTCAATTAAGAGTATTCTGAAAAGTCAATTGTCATCAATAATAATCATTTTTTTGGAAAATTAGTATCCGGGGATTTTCTGACATAAAATGGCGATCAATATTGGTAAAGAGTTTGAGAAAATTCATCACGAGCCTTGATTCTGGTTTTTTAATCCTTTGAGTGACGTTATATTTATGATAACATTACAAGAACATAGATAGGATGTAATTTCACCTCAACAGGCAAAATTTAGTATATATGCTCTTTCAGTATTCCCGAAAAATAAAATTTATGATTACATTACAAGAGCATAGATGCAACGTAATATTTGCCACAGAAGGCAAAATCTAGTATATTATTTTCTCTCAATATTCTGACAAATTTTCAAAACAAGGATTTTACAATCATTAATTTTGAGGAAGACATGGTGTTTAATTAATACAGCTTTTAGACAACCTTCCCCTTTGCCTTCAGTTCCTTCAAAGCTGATAATGAATTGTAAAACCGGCCAAGGAGAAGAAGATGTTCAGCTTGAGCTTAGCTCTCATATTGCTACTCTAGAAAGAACAACTGCTTCCTCTGCAAGCTCTGCGAATTCTCGTTGCGATTTCGGTGGCTCTTTTGGACTCTCATGTTTAAAGTCAATGGTCTTGAACTTTGTTTCTGAATTTGAGGTATAACGTATCGTGAATTTTTCTTAGAGTATCATCGTCTTCAGGATCAGACGAAATTCCTACAAGAATTATCCCTGTCATTCTGCCATTTATTCTTTAACCATTGACTAAGCTTGTCAATCTATCTTTTGGTAAACGAATTTTGCCGAATCTCTCAATCGATTCAAAGTTATCATGCTGGATAAAGGAGGTTCTCGGAGTGATCCTGCTAATTATTAACAAATTTCTTTTGTATTTGTTTTCAGCAAAATTTTGAAAAGGCTATGCTTTTCAAGCTTCTTAGTCTTCTGGATGCAAAAGAATTTTTGCATGATTTCCAGTTGGAATACCGAGCAAATTATTCTACAGAGTGTGCTTACACGGTTTTTTTTAATTTCAATAATTCGGCAATAGATTTTGGTCATATTCCGCCAGGTTTATTTGTGGAAGCTTGTAAAGCTTACGATTCCTACATTCATCAGATTCCTCTTTGGAAACTATTGCATATTCGCATAAGATTACACACTTCTACTTGGTTTGATTCATATATTTCTGGTAGGCTTATTTCAATTGATCCGATTCTCATGAGCCATTCTGAAGTATATTATGGTGTCCCCCAGGGATCTGTTCTTGGCTCCATTTTATTTCCGATATATGTTAATGGTGTGATTTTGGCTGTAAAAAAAACACATTGCTTCTAGGGTACTGCACGCTATGTCATCCTGATGCTCAATCGTGTTCCACTACTAATTCTAATGAAGATTTTCTAGTTACTTTTGCTGATGACACCACCCTTGGGACCCTTGGGGAGACGGAGAGTGACTTCTTGTCTAGCCTTGCAGCAATATTTGAGAGAGTAATTTCTTGGTTTAATGTGAATTACTTGGCCTTAAGTGTTGGTAAGTCACATCTTTTTAATGTTTGCTCGAATTGGTATAACTTTTCCTCAGCTTACACACCTTCAGGTGTCACAAGGCTCCTTTTGTGGACCGGAGAGTCAGATGTTCCGTTTTGCTGGTATCATGCCTGATTAGAGTCTTTCATTTAGAAAACATATAGCCATGATTAGGGTTAAGATCTTATGGAGTTCGGGTATCACTCGAACACTTACACACTCATTTCCATAATCTGTTCTGAAGCTTCTTTTTCTGCCTAGTTTAGTCATATGTTTCTTATTGCCCCAGTGTATGAATGTCTACTTTTCTGTCTACACAGTGATCACTCTCTGTCTTCCATAATAAAGCACAGTGCCTGGTTAAGGACCTCAACTGTTCCTCACCAACCAAGTTACAAGCCGAGGCTACTGGGCTTCAGGCTTAATTTTTTTAATTTTCTTGTGAGTAAATTATGTCTCGATTATTTTTATCAGCAAGTGAAAATAACTTTCTGAACTTTAGATGGCATGGGGTTTGTCAACCCTACTAACATTAACTTTTGCTTGTTTTGTGTTTAAATCGGTCATTTATTGTAATTTCTTTTCCTTTTGGGTTTCATTGATTTATTGATGGTGATTGGTGGTATTCTTCCGTTCGGAAGGCTTTTCGACCTTATTTTTGTAAGATTTTTGTCTAATGGATCACTTTACTTTTCTTTGAAAAAAATTATTTAGTGGAAAAGTTTTAAAGTCAATTTCTATTCGTTTTTTGTTGACATAGTCTTTTTCATAAAAAAAAAATTCATGTTTTTTTTTCGATTTTTATGGGACGTGCTGTTGTAGGATGCCTACTAAAAGAGCTTTGTAAGCACAAGTCACTATTTTTAAGGGGCTAAAACAGGGTATATCACATAAGATTTTTCCCAGAAGCTTCTAAAGGGGCTCATCAAATCTATATCTATATATATAAAAATAAGTTGTCTGTGTGTGGATCTGTGGATGGATCAGGTGACGTCATGTTTCGGCTGACGTCATGAAATTAGTTGCCATCATTTTTGCTTTGAAGGTGACGTCATTCAAGTTCCATAAGACATATGTTCGCCGTCATGTTTCGGCTGACGTCATGAAATTAGTTGCCATCATTTTTGCTTTGAAGGCGTGACGTCATTCAAGTTATATAAGACGTATGTTCACGTAGAATTCTATTAATGCTTAAGTTTATAATGACTGATGAAGATGCTCAAAGAGTCTATGCCAAAAAACTTGCTGCTGATAGAGAAAGTCAGAAAAGAAAGCGTGCCGAGGAACTACCAGAGCAACGCGAAAGCAGACTTGCTGCTAAAAGAGAAAGTGAAAAAAGAAGGCGTGCCGAGGAACTACTAGAGCAACGCAGAAGCAGACTTGCTGCTAAAAGAGAAAGTGAAAAAAGAAGGCGTGCCGAGGAATCAAAAGACCAGCAGGGAAACAGGCTTGAGGCTGATAGAGAAAGAAAGAACAGAAAGCATGCCGAGGAACTACCAGAGCAACGCAGAAGCAGACTTGCTGCTAAAAGAGAAAGTGAAAAAAGAAGGCGTGCCGAGGAACTACTAGAGCAACGCAGAAGCAGACTTGCTGCTAAAAGAGAAAGTGAAAAAAGAAGGCGTGCCAAGGAATCAAAAGACCAGCAGGGAAACAGGCTTGCTGCTGATAGAGAAAGTAAGAAAAGAAAGCGTGCCGAGGAATCAGAACAATCTGAAAGTTATCGCCTGGCATTCAGGTACAACCCAGTCGATGATTATAGCTTGAGTAGATGTGTTCAAATCGGGACAATGTCTAAAATTTGTCCCTATTGCAAGGCCTTGAAATTCAATGGTGAAACAATGGGAATGTGTTGCGCCTCAGGAAAAGTTAAACTTCCTCTATTGGCTGCACCACCAGAGCCATTGAAGACTTTCCTTACTGGAACTACGTCAGAATCTAAGCGTTTTTTGTCAAAAACCAGACAATACAACTCATGTTTCCAAATGACGTCGTTTGGAGCCCAAATCGAAAATCCAGATCAATTTATGTCTACTTTCAAAGTAAAAGGGCAAATTTATCATAAAGCAGGGTCCCTTCTACCATTCTCAGGCGAGAATCATAAATTTTTACAATTGTACTTCATCAGTGATAGAAATTCTGAATTGAATGCACGTTGCGAAATTTCTCCCAACGTTGAAAGGACAATCGTTTCCCAATTGCAACATCTTTTCCACGAAAATAATAAGTTAGTGCGTCTGTTCAAAACAGCGATCGATTTGATGCCTACTGATACTCATAAAATTGTTATTTCCGCTGACAAAACGCCTCCTGGCCAACATGTGCGTAGATACAATGCTCCGACTATCGACGAAGTGGCAATCGTTATGGTCGGTGATCAGTTTTTACCTCGAGATATTATTCTACATAAGCGAAACGCTCAGTTGTTAAGAATTGCTGAAACTCATCGATGCTACGATGTCCTACAATATCCTATCATTTTTTGGGATGGAGCCGACGGCTATCACTTTAATATTAAATTGATGAATCCAGCCACTAACAAAGAAATGAATAAGAAATGCAGTGCAATGCATTATTATTCCTATAGACTAATGATTCGGCAGGATGAAGAAAATTATATTTTAAAATGCCGTGAATTGTTTCACCAATTTATGGTTGATATGTATGCTAAAATTGAATCAGAACGTTTGCTATATATCCCCCTGAATCAGACCAAGCTCCGCTCTGAACAATACATTCATTTGCGAGATGCAGTTATAAATGACGGTAATACCACAAACGTTGGAAGATTAACAATTTTACCTTCGTCATATGTTGGCAGTCCCCGTCATATGCATGAATATGCTCAAGATGCTATTGCGTATGTTCGTCTCTATGGTCGTCCAGATTTATTTATTACATTTACATGTAATCAATCTTGGGACGAGATACTGCAGCTTTTACTTCAAGGACAATCGGCGGTTCATAGGCATGACATTACGGCACGTGTCTTCCGGCAAAAGTTGAAATCACTGATAAACTACCTTGTAAAACATGAAGTGTTTTGGTCAGTGCGATGCTGGATGTACTCAGTGGAATGGCAAAAACGAGGTTTGCCACACGCACATATACTAATCTGGCTACATAAAAAAATTACTTCAAACGAAATTGATGATGTGATTTCCGCTGAAATACCTGATAAAAATGTCGATAAGGGGTTACATGATATTATTGTAAAAAATATGATACATGGACCTTGCGGTGCACTGAACGAAAATTCACCATGCATGGCCAAAGGAAGGTGCACAAAGCAATATCCTCGACTTTTAGTACCCAAAACAATTACTGGCAATGATGGTTACCCACAATATAGAAGAAGATCTACTGAAGATGGCGGTAAAACAGCAATAATAAAGAAGCGTAACGGTACCACCATCGAAGTAGATAACCAGTGGGTTGTTCCATATTCCCCTTTATTATCAAAAACATTTAATGCACACATAAACGTTGAATACTGTAACTCCGTAAAGGCAATCAAATACATATGTAAATACGTCAACAAAGGCAGTGACATGGCAGTTTTTGGCTTGCAGTCCGAAATCAAAGATTTCGATAAAATCGTAGAATATCAGGCTGGAAGATACATAAGCAGTAATGAAGCTGTTTGGCGAATTCTTTCATTTCCGATACATGAACGTAGTCCAGCTGTTGTTCACTTAGCGGTACATTTACAGAATGGTCAACGTGTTTATTTCACGGAAACCAACGTGCAACAAAGAGTCCTGAATCCACCGGATACAACATTAACAGCTTTTTTTTCGCTTTGCAAAAATGATTCTTTTGCGAAAAAACTGCTGTATACTGAAGTGCCTTCGTATTACACGTGGAATACTAAAAATAAAGTATTTGAACGTCGAAAACAGGGTAAGTCAGTCGACGGCCAACCTACCATCTTCAAAGATACCACGATAGGAAGACTCTACACCGTTCACCCCAATCAACATGAATGCTTCTTTCTACGCCTGCTTTTGGTGAATGTACCCGGTCCGACATCCTTTGAGTATTTGAGGACTGTAAATGGTACTATACATGACACTTACCGTAGTGCATGCCAAGCTCTGAATTTATTGGAGAATGACCAACACTGGGATAACTGCATCAATGACGCGTGCGAAACGTCAACCCCAAGTCAAATTCGTGCATTGTTTGGCATCATTTTAACAACTTGCTCTCCATCAGCTCCTACAGATTTATGGGAAAAATATAAGTCAAAAATGTCCGAAGATATACTTCATCGAAAACAGTTAGAGACGTCAGACATGACTTTTGATTTTACACCAGAAATTTATAACTACACTTTAGTTGTTATAGAAGATTTTTGCATAAGTATGGCAAACAAACCTCTTCAGGGTTTGGGAATGCCTTCACCTAACCGTATCGCTGCTGTTTCGACATGTGTAGAATTGGATCGTGAACAAAGTTACAGTACGAGTGATCTATTGTCGTATGTACAAAATAACATTTCCAAGTTAACGTCGGAACAAAAAGACATTTATGATACGATAATGCATTGTGTCGATAACAACGTTGGAGAAATTTTCTTTTTGGATGCACCAGGAGGTACTGTAAAACGTTTGTAATAAAACTGATTCTGGCATCAATTCGATCTAAAAATGATATAGCGTTGGCAATTGCGTCGTCCGGAATAGCCGCAACGTTGCTGCCTGGTGGAAAAACTGCTCATTCCGCTTTGAAATTGCCTCTGAAATTGCATTCTACAGAAACTCCCACGTGCAATATTTCCAAATCATCTGGGATGGGTAAAGTATTGCAGCAATGCAAACTTATTATTTGGGATGAGTGCACAATGACACACAAAAAATCGCTCGAGGCTCATACAACTACCTGCTGATTTCTGTAATTTAGTGACGTCCAAAAATGAATTGATTGAAAAAGTATTTCCGAATATTCTAAAAAAATTATAAAAATAATAAATGGCTAAGTGAAAGAGCGATTCTCGCACCCAAAAATATAGACGTCCACGAAATCAACAATATTGTTTTGACCAAGATTCAAGACCAGGCAGTCCTTTACAAGTCAGTCGACACAGTTTTGGAACCAAATGAAGCGGTTAATTATCCATCTGAATTTTTAAATTCCATAGATCTTTCAGGGTTTCCACCACACGTGCTACAACTAAAAATAGGCGTACCAATAATATTGTTACGTAACATAAACCCACCAAAGCTTTGCAATGGCACTCGACTTGCCGTAAAAAAAACAATGGAAAACCTAATAGAGGCCACAATCCTGACAGGGCCTTTTGAGGGTGAGGCTGTTCTTATTCCTCGCATTCCCATGATTCCAACAGATCTGCCTTTTCAATTTAAAAGATTGCAATTCCCAATTCGATTAGTATTTGCAATCACTATTAACAAAGCTCAAGGTCAATCATTAGAAAAATGTGGTATTGATCTTAATACTGATTGTTTTTCCCATGGACAATTGTACGTTGCATGTTCGAGGGTCGGTAAACCTGACAATCTATTTATATGCAGCGAGAATTGGACAGCGAAGAATGTTGTATATTCGCAAGTTTTACGCAGTTAATTTTTATTTCGGAACCATATGAAGCGGTTAATTATCCATCTGAATTTTTAAATTCCATAGATCCTTCAGGGTGTCCACCACACCTGCTACAACTAAAAATAGGCGTACCAATAATACTTTTAAGAAATATCAACCCACCAAAGCTTTGCAATGGCACGCGACTTGCCGTAAAAAAAAAAACAATGGAAAACCTAATAGATGCCACAATCTTGACAGGGCCTTATGAGGGTGAGGCTGTTCTTATTCCTCGCATTCCCATGATTCCAACGGATCTGCTTTTTCAATTTAAAAGATTGCAATTCCCAATTCGATTAGCATTTGCAACCACCATCAACAAAGCTCAAGGGCAATCACTAGAAAAATGCGGTATAGATCTTAATACAGATTGCTTTACCAATGTACAATTGTATGTTGCATCTTTGAGGGTCGGTAAACCTGACAATCTATTTATACGCACAGACAATGGGACAGCGAAGACTGTTGTATATTCACAAGTTTTACGTAGTTAATTTGTATTGTATCTATCTATCTATCTATCTATATAAAAACGAGTTGTGTGTATGCATGTTTGTTTGTTTGTAAAAAGAGCGTTTGCATATGACGTCATTATTAGTACATACGGCTTTGTATATGGACAGACAATGGGAAAGCCAAGAATGTTGTATATTCGCAATTTTTACGTAGTTTGAAACACATATATAAATCTATCTATATTCACAGGTGGGACACAGGGACACAACTACAATGGCGCGTAACTAATATGGCGCGTAACGACTTACGCGCGCGGGGGGGCTTGGGGGGGCGCGAAGCGCCCCCACCAACTAGGTGTTGGGGTGGCGCGAAGCGCCACCCCAACAGCTAGTATATATATAAATAAGTTGTATATATATTTGACGACTTATAAAGATTGAGCATTATGACGTAGTGTATGTATATTGTATGTTTGTATATGACGTTTTTATAAGTTGACGTCATTATAAGTATACGATTCAAAGAGAATATTTAGTATAAATCCTACAATGGCAGAAGAAATAGCCTAGGAATCAATCTGTAAGATAAATTTTAGTTTAAATCCTACAATGGAAGAAGAAAAAGACGAGGAAGCGGCTCAAAGAGATAATGCTGAAAGGGTTGCAGATAAAACAGAAAGTATCAAAAGAAAGCGTGCCGAAGAATCACAAGAACAACATGAAAACAGGATTGCAGCTCAAAGAGAAATTATCAAAAGAAAGCGTGCCCAGGAATCACAACAGCAACGTAAAAACAGGCTCGCGGCTCAAAGAAAAATAACTGAAAAAATTATACCGAGGAATCAAAAGAACAACGTGAAAACAGGCTTGTGACTCTAAGAAATAATGCCAAAAGAAAGCGTACCGAGGAATCATAAGAATAACGTAAGACTATGCATGCGGCTCAACGAGAAATTACCAAAAGAAAGCGTACCGAGGAATCACAAAAGCAATTTGAAAACGGGCTTGCGGCTCAAAGAGAAATTACCAAAAAAATCATGCCGAGGAATCACAAGAACAACGTGAAAACAGGCTTGCGATTCAAAGAGATAATACCACAAGAAAGCGTGCCGAGGAATCACAAGAGCAAGGTGAAAATTATCGTCTGACATTCAGGTACAGCCCAGTCGATGATTATAGCTTGAGTAGATTTTTTCAAATCGGGAGTAAAACAGCAATAATAAATAAGAATAACGCCACCACAATCGAAGTAGATAACCAGTGAGTTGTTCCATATCCATCTTTATTATCAAAAATATGTCAACAAAGGCACTGAAATAGCAGTTTTTGGCTTGCAGTCCGAAATCAGATATATCGATGAAATAGTACAATATCAGGCTAGAAGATACATAAGCAGTAATCAAGCTGTTTAGTGAATTCTTTCATTTCCGATACAATAAATCAAAATCTTATTTCTAAATCAACAATCCCATTTGTATATAAAGTAAATCAGCATAAGAATATATAAGCAGGTTTTTATTTGAAGAACACGCAGTAGTTCAGCTTTGACTGTTTTGGAAACGTGGGTTAGGTGTCACTTAAGCGATTAATTGAAAAAGTTCAATTAAGAGCATTCTGAAAAAGTCAATTATCATCAATAATAATAATTTTTCAGAAAATTAGCATCCTGGGATTTTCTGATTTAAAAAGGCGACCTAAATAGGTAAAGAGCATGAGAAAATTTGTCACCAGCCTTAATTTTGCTTTTTAAAATCCTTTTAGGTGACGTTATATTGAAGATTACATTACAAGATCGTAGACATAATGTATTTTCTACCTCAACAGGCAAAATCTAGTATCTATATTCTCCCAGTGTTCCTGGAAAATAACATCTATGATTACATTACAAAACCATAGATACGAAGTAATATTTGCCTCAGAAGACAAAATCTAGCATCTATGTTATTTCAGTATTCTGAGCAAATTTCAAAATAAGGATTTTGTAATCATTAATTTTGATTTCATTTTGGGAAGAAATAGGCAAAGGTTCAAATTTTTACAAAGTTGGTTTTTAAAGTCTGTTTTCTTTCAATCTTAGCCACTCATTTTCTGCTGAATATGCGTACTGGGTTTTGTCATCCTAGATTTGGGCAGTGAAAAACCATTTGTATCTGTTTTTACTCCCCATGCTATTTTGTATCCAAAAAAATCTAGTAGGCCTTTATGAAAAATTCCCATCTAAAGTATTGAGCTTTTCGTGTCAATGTTATGGGAGCGTTTCTTAACTAAAAGTTAGTTTTTGTATATATACTTGGTTTTGGCAGAGAACAGCGAATATAAATTTCCCTTTCTAAATCTTTGAAGAAAAGATCTCTTTTATGAAAAAAATATTTAACAGTCAATGTTCTTCCTTTGCCTAGAGCCTTTGCCCTAATATGAACTTAATATACTTTGGTCTTGTGGGTTTAATCGCGAAGCGGATCAAACCTGCTCTTTCCCTGCTTTTTCTTATTTATCCTTACCTCGATTATACTATTGTTTTTTCTTTATATTTTTTCCTTATACCTTTGGTCTGGTGGGTTTGGTCAAGGAGCGGATCTACCATCCACCGTAAGTAAATTGACAATTTATTTCGGTAACCAGGTTGGTATCAACTCTTTGGGGGATCGTTTAATTGAATTACAAAATAATCCTTTAGATATTTAAAGTATAATTAATAATTAAATTAAAAGTAGAAATAAGAAGAATAACGATTCTAATTCACATAATAAACAGTAAGTATGTTTCGCAATTAAATGGTTTTGCCTTTTTTAAACGAGATGATATTTTCTCTGTGCTTTACCTTAACACTCAGGGACATTGTTCGTCTTTTGATGAGCTAAAACGGATCTTTAGTGGCATAGATCCTGATTTTATTAGATTATGTGAAACTTTCCTGGAATTAAATAAGGATATCCTTTTAGATATTCTAGGATATAGGTTGGAGAGGCTTAACAGTGAACAGATTGCGAAAGATGGCCTCGCACTTTATATTGCTGATCCAGTTGCATATAATGTCCGAATTGATTTGAGTAGAAATGAGGAAGGAATCTTTGAATCCTTTTTTATTGAGATTAAGTCAGCGCAAGAATTTGTAAGTATTTAGCTATGGATTAGGTTTATATCCCCCCGTGGACCTATTCCTTCGCTATGAAAATTCTGGAACAGGTTTTGGAATCAGTTCAAAAGTATCCGTGTGCGCTAATCCTTATGGGTGATTTCAACCTGAATCTGCTGGATCAAAATTTTGCATATGCTATAGATTTTTTGTCGGTGTTGCTCTTTTTGAGAACTCTACCTTTAGTTTTCACACCAACCCAAGTTACTGACACGGATACGTCTCTTATTGATAATATTTTTTCATCACTAGATGTCTTAGCTAATTCACTGCTGGTTAGTGATATTTCTGATCATTTCCTTACTATATCCCGACATAAGAGTTCTGATCAAGTGCTGCTTATAACCTCACCGTCTAATGTCCCATTTTTTTTATAATGACATTGAGCTAAGTCTAGTTACTTCTCGTCTGACTGATCTGCAATGGCATAGTTTGATTTCAGAATCAGATTATAACAGCTTTTTTATTTCTTTTATGATATAGTAAAAGAAGGAATCCTGGAAATTTATAATCAGGGTCCAGCGGCCCATACTTCGAAAAGGATTTCATCATTGAATCCATGGAGGACTTAACGTCTCCATGAAAGCTGAAAAAGGAAAAATTATTGGTGGAAGCTTTTTAAGGGTTCATCATTTGTAGCTCATCACGAACGATTCAAGGTCTATAGGAGTACATTTAATTATCTGTGTCGGAAGGCATAGTCTCAGTATTATCATAAGAAATTTTCTGAATGTGGAAAAGATGTTAGAAAGACATTGTATTTAATTAATTTAGTTTTTATGCCTGCTTCCACTTTGCCTTCAGTTTCTTCAACGCTGATAATTGATGGTAAAACCGCTCAAGGAGAAGAAGATGTTCAGCTTGAGCCTAGCTCTAATTTTGCTAATATAGGAAAAACAACTACTTCCTCTGCAAGCTCTGCAGCTTCTCATTGCGATTTCAGAGCCTATATTGGACCCTCATGTTTAAAGTCAATGGTCTTGAACTCTGTTCGTGAGTTTGAGGTAGTTTGTATCGTAAATTGTTTCTTACACGATCTTCGTCTTCAGCATCAGACAAATTCCTACAAAGGTTGTCCTTGCCATTCTGCCGCATTTATTCTGTCACCATTGACTAAGCTTGTCAATATGTCTTTTAATAAAAGAATTTTTCCTCAATCTCTCAATCAAGTTGAGGTGATCCTGCTGGATAAAGGTGGTTCTCCAAGTAATCCTGCTAATTATGGGCAAATTTTTCTCCTATCGGTTCTCAGCAAAATTTTTGAGAAGGCTATGCTATCCAGGCTTCTTAGTTTTCTGGATGATCAAGAATTTTTGCATGAATTCCAGTTTGGATTCCGAGCGAGTTACTCTACAGAGCGTGGTTGCACAGCTTTTTTGAATTTAATTCATTCGAGAATAGATTCTGGTTATATCCTGGCAACTTTATTTTCGAGTGCTCGTAAAGCAATTCATTCCTTGATTCATTGGATTCTTCTTTGGAAACTATCGCATATTGGCATAAGATCAAACGCTTTTATTTGGTTTGATTCATAACTTTCTGGTAGACTTAGTTCAATTGATCCAGTTTTGCTGGAGCCCTTCTGAAACATATTATGGTGTCCTTCAGGGATCTGTTCTTAGCCTCATTTTATTTCTGATTCAAGATAATGGTCTGATGTCGGTGGTAAGAAACACCAGGCTTCTGGCATGTTACAAGCTATATTATCCTGCTGTTCAATCGTGTTCCAATACTAATTCTAATGAGAATTTTCTAGCTGCTTTTGCTGATGACACCACCCTTGGGACTCTTGGGAAGACGGAATCTGACATTAAATCTAGCCTTGCGGTAATATTCGAGACATTTATTTCATAGTTTAATGTGATTACTTGGCCTTAAATGCTTGTAAGTAATTTCTTTATTTGTCCTCTAATTGGTATATCTTTTCTTCAGCTTACACACCTTAAGGTGTCACAAGGCTCATTTTGTAGACCAGAGAGTCGAGTGGTCCGGTTTCTTGGTATCCTGTTTGATGAGAATCTTTCATTTAGAAACCATATAGCCATAATTAGGGCTAAGGTCTCACGGAGTTCGGGTGTCACTCTAAAACTTACACACTCATTTCTAGGATCTAATTAGAAGCTTCTTTTTTTCTATCTTGTCCATTTATGTGTTTCATATTCCCCCATTGTATGGATGTCTACTTTTCTGTCAAACTGTGATCACTTTCTGTCATGCATAATAAAGCACTATGTCTGGCTATGGACATCAACTGTTCCTCACCAACTAAGTTACTAGGCTTCAGACTTAATTTTGTTAATTTTCTTTTGAATGAATTATGTCTCGATTCATTTTTTTCAGTAAGTGAATACAATGTTCTGATCTTGAGAAGGCATTGGGTTCGCCAACAATACAATCGCTAACTTTTTGTTCAACTCGTTCATTTATTTTAATTGCTTTTCTTTTTGAGTTTCATTGATTTATTGATGGTGATTGGTGGTATTTTTACGCTTGGAAGGCTATTTGACCTTATTTCTCTTAGTTTTTGGTCTATTGGTTCCCTTTACTTTAAAAAAATTATTTCCTGGAAAATTTTCAAATAAATTTCTATTCGTTTTTTGTTGACATAGTCTTTTTCATAGAGAAAATAATGATTCATGTTTTTTATTATGGGACAAAGCTAGGACGATGAATGTATGAGAAACCATGTGATTAAATTAGAAATAGTCTCTTCCCTGATTGGATCATTTGGGTGGTGGGGAGTGAGTAAACGAGATAGCTGAGAAGATTTTATTTGCTGATAAAACAAATGATTGTTCTTCTTAAGTGTGGCTTGCTGGTCTAGGGGTGTCATTATAGCTTAGAGTGTGAGAGGTCTCAGATTCAAATCCCTGACCACACCAATTTTTACATGAAGAACATCCAAAACTAGATACGGGATTAATATACCGAACGGGCTGAAAAAGGTAAAATATCAAAAAGAAAAATTCGACAATAATACAACAATGAAACAATAAAAATAGATTACAGTCAAATTCCTAAAGAAGAAAGAAAACACCCTATGTAGCTAATTTATCTTCTTTACTGGTAGAATACCGAACAAGAAAAGACTACAGGAACACTGTATTTGCAAGTCTATATTTGTAATAATTGCCAATAAACAAAGAACAGCAATATTGATAACTCTACTACCGAGTCTAATTTAAGGTTTTGACCTCGTCACAAGTGCCAAATGAGCTCTTGGCTCTTCCGACCCAATCACAAGTGTCATATGACCTCTTGGCTCTTGTTTTTTTTGCGAAGGCAACAGGTGTCTCATGAAGATACTGCTGTGACAGTCGTTGGAGTTCTATAATTATGGTGTGTGAGAAAAAATTAGTAGAAACACTTTGTTTTTCCACAAACGTCCCAAAATAAGGCTAAAGAATGTCTTAAGCAATAAAACTGAACAATTTAATAAATATTGAGGAAAAACGACTGCCAAAACTAAACTACCAGAAGAAAATCACACTCAATGTCGCTCACTCACATAGATTTCACTATATCCTGACCCTTGCACGCAAAATGCAAGAATATGTGAAAGAGAAAAAAAATCACCCTTTCCTAACTTCTCACCCTTATATCTGAGCTCTCAACGGGTTTAATGGTTTTAATCTTTCTAGCAAGTTCCTGCAAGAATATAGTATAGCTCTTGATTCCTTCCATTAACTCATTTTGCCTCAATTGTCAATTAAAAAAAAGTATATATCTTATTCTTCAACTTTTCAGCAAATCTCATAACTACTAATAATTTTATTAGTTTGAAAATATTCAATAGTACACTCCTGGTCGGGAGTTTTTGCTGTTTTTTAAGATCTTTTATCACCAGACATTTAGATAAGCAAAAGTAGAAAATATTTCTTTTCTTGAGCTCTATTCCAGTTTCTCTACTGCTGGCCCGTTTTAATATATTAAAATCAGAATCCGAGTTAAAAGTTGCTCTAGGTTGAGAATAAATTGAAAAAGCTCCTTGCTCCTCAAACTCTAAAATATGCAAGATAAAAAAGCATAACATTAAGTTTTGGTTTTCCCAAGTTTAAGCCACTTATTTATCTTTTGGCACAGCGTAATGTTAGAAGCAGGGCCATATCCAATATTTTTCTTTGAGGGAGCTATTTTTTTAGAGGTGGACGCATTAAAACTGCAGCTTAAACTCTAAAATGTGCTAGATGACAAGGACACCATTCAGTTTTGGTCGTAAGTGAAGAAGAAAAGAGCAGCACCTATGGGCTTGTTTAAAAGTATTATGGGCATACTACTAAGGCTGCAGCTCATTTCCGTGATATCTGGCGAGGTATCGTAGATGCCAAATGCATCATTACTGGTTTTGGAGAATCTAAGGCCTAAGCTCTACAATCTATTATTATTTGCCAAAACACTGTAATCACTAGTAATATTTGATAAGCAGCTCTTACGTTTCCGAAGAACCCTTCTTGTCTGCCTTGAGCAATTAATTTTAGTACACCCATAGGTTTCTTCGAGGAATTGTTTGGTAATCAATTATTTATTCATGCCCCAGGGTTCTTGGAACGCATAAAAGGGATCTTATATTATCCCAGTATTTTACTTTCATTGCTACTTACTTTTATTATCAAGGAATGGTGATGACGATATACAAAAAAATGAAAATGTTTGATTAAATTTTCTTATATTTACTTCCAACTGTGCCCTCTTCTTTGTTTTAATAAAAATAACTTAAAAAATTTGTGGCCGTTAGATTATTTAGTTGATATTTTGTACGCCTAAAATTTCTGCCTCCGGGTAAGGGGCCCCTCTGAACCCCCTCCTAAAACAACGACTACTTCTTGGTCTAACATTCAATCAGTCAACAATTTGGCTGTATTCTGAGAATTCTAAGAATCACTACTTTTTAAGTTTATGATACAATTACAAAATAACATTTTTTCGTTTGATGAAAGGGGCCTACCTTATAAAATATTAAACAAAACGTCAATAGCCTTCCTGAAGTATTTTTACTTCTTGTCATTCCCAAACCATCTTCTACTTGATGTTTTTGCTACGTTTTGTCATTTTAATGTCTTTGTGCTGGGTTTTGGCTCCAGAATATCGGTGAAATCTGTTTTAAGCCTCTAGATATTAAGCCATATATCTAGAAAGCATTACAACTCGAAAAATTCAGACAATGTCATTTGAAGTACCTTATTAAGCTTAAGAAAGGATAATCCTCAAATGGAAATCCTCAGATGGAAAATAGAATAGCCTATGTCTAGAACACCAATGTATACTAAAGAAGAGTGTTTTTTTTTTCATTTGATTGCTCTAACGAATAATTTTTTTCGTCCCTAGAAAACAGCTTGACAGACATCATTTAAATCATTGATTTTTCTGCTTAAAGTATTTCCTATTAGCGTACATGTTTTTATTTCTTACAGAATTTCCCTGTTTTTATTTCTTTTCAGACTTTTCCTATCAATATTCTAGGCCACCATTATTTAGTTACAAGAAGATTGTGTTACATTTCTTAGTCATTTTAAACTTAGAATGATTCTTTACTCCCTTAAACATAAATTTATTCAATTAGATGAAAAAAATAAATGTTGGAGCTTTACAATGATAAATAGATTTTGAAAGAACCGGACAACAAGTCTTTCTCGCTAATAAACTAATATATAAGCGATGTGGTTTCTCTTCCAGACGTTCATAAAAATAAATTATAAGGCTGTCGTCTGTGGGGACTACCAATTTTTAATTTATTTATTTTAAAATTTAAACTTAAAATTTAAAATTTAAAATTAAGATTAAACAAGCAATTGCTAATCTAAAGAATGAATTTGTAATTGTGCCAGTGGATAAAGCTAATAATAATTTTGCCATAATTTGTCAGAAGCTGTATTGTGATATCTTAAAAAGGGAGTTATGCACAACTAATGTTTACGAAAAGGTAAATATAGAGGATGAGAATTTAATTGAAAAGACTGAAGAAATACTTTTTAAAAATTTTAATATTAAAATAAATGACAATGATAAAAAGTTCCCTTTCCTATATTGGACTGTAAAATTTCATAAGAATCCCCCTAAACCACGGTTTATTGCTGGAGCAGCTAAATGTCCAACCCGCATTGCTGCTACTGACCTTTCTTTAATTTTAAAGGAAATTGTAAATAAACTTAAAACCTATCGTTCTGGTATTAAAAAATTTTCGATTTTTAATCCATATTGGAGTATTAATAATTCACTGCAGGTGATAGATTCTTTAACAATGGTTTCAGCTAAAAGAATTGAGTCTTTCGATTTTGCGACAATGTATACTAATTTATCACTTAATGTAGTGTTTGATAATTTAAAAACTGTTATCAAGAAATCTTTCCTCTTATCTAGTAAAAGGTTCTTAAAAATAGACATTTATAATAAAAAAGCTATATGGACAAATTGCTTTAATACTACAGTTAACTTGAGATGTTACAGCTTGGATATGATTTTTGAGTTATTGGAATTTGTTTTATACAATACTTATATAAGATTTGGGGGTGATTTGTACAAGCAAATTGTGGGAATTCCCATGGGGGGAATGCCAGCCCATTTATAGCTGACTTGTTTTTAAGTCGACGACCGGGACACCGGCACATAGGGAATATAAATGACGACACTCAAAGAGAAAGCGACCGGGACACAAGGAATGTTTGATTAGCAATCACCATCAACAAAGCACCGGGACACAAATGACGACTGGGACACAGGGAGTATAAATGACGACCAGGACATAAGTAAAAAAAAAACTAAAAAAACTAGAAAAAAAGGTAAAAACTACAAAAAAACTAAAAAAAAAACAAAAAAACTAAAAACTAAAAGAACTAAAAAACTAAAAAAACTAAAAAAGAAAAAAAAAGAAAAAAATGAAAAATAAAGGAGAAAAACAAAACTAAAAAAACGAATGTATATACAGACCGGGACACCGGGATACAAATGACGACCGAGACACAGGGAATATAAATGACGACCGGGACACAGGGACACAGCTACAACGGGGACGCCGGAGGGCACAGGAGGATATATAAATGATAATGGGGACACAGGGAATGTTTGATTAGCAATCACCATCAACAAAGCTCAAGGGCAATCATTAGAATAATGAGGTATAACTAAAAAAATAAAAAAAGGTAAAAAACTAAAAACTAAAAAAAAGACCAATTCAAAAACGAATGTATATACAGACCGGGACACCGGGACACAAATGACGACCGGGACACCGGGACACAAGGAATATAAATGACGCCCGGGACACTCAAAGAGAAATCACAGACTTGGACACCGGGACACAAATGACGACCGGGACACAGGGAATATAAATGACGACCGGGACACAGGGTCACAACTACAAAGGGGACGCCGGGGGGCACAGGGGGATATGTAAATGACGACGGCGACACAGGGAATGGTCGATTAGCAATCACCATCAACAAAGCTCAAGGGCAATCATTAGAATCATGAGGTATAGATATAAATACGGATTGTTTTCCCATGGACTATTATATGTTGCATGTTCAAGAGTCGGTAAACCTGACAATCTATTTATATGCACAGACAATGGGACAGCAAAGAATGTTGTATATTCGTAAGTTTTACGTAGTTAAAAACATATATATATATCTATCTATATTCACAGATGCGACATAGGGACACAACTACAATGGCACGTAACTAATATGGTGTGTAACGACTTACGCGCGCGGGGGGGCTTGGGGGGGGGGGGGCGAAGCGCCATCCCAACAGCTAGTATATATATATATATATATATATATATATATATGTATATATATATATATATATATATATATATATATATATATATATATATATATATATATATATATATATATATATATATATATATATATATATACATATATATATATATATATATATATATATATATAAATATATATATATATATATATATATATATATATATATATATATATATATATATATATATATATATATATATATATATAATATATATATATATATATATATATATATATATATATATATATATATATATATATATATATATATATATATATATATATATATATATATATATATATATATATCAGCAATATTGTTATAACATAGCATTACAATACAAAAATTTTAAAATACAATACAATTCAAAAATACAATACAAAAAAAACACCGCTAGTACTTTGAAAATCTATTCACATAGGAATACAATCCGGGATAGGTCTGTGAAAAAAATGAAAAGTAATTGCTAACTGCTTATGTAATTAATTTCTAACCTACTAACTAATTATGAAAACTAGTAGTTAGTTTTAAGTTCTTATGATCACTTAGGCAGTTGCAAAACATAAACTGAGATAGAAAAAAACCTTTTCTTCTATTCAATACAAAAAAAAGATATTTCATCTGTTTCAAACAGCTCGTGGTAAAGAACTGCAATAAGGAGCGACCCATTTCAATAGTACTTAAAACTCTACAAAATGGAATTTTGATACCAATAGCTACATCAAAAAAACCAAATTTTAATGCTAATTTTAAATATGTAAGTTTCATCAAGTTTAGTGTTACCCAACAAAAGTTCTTTATTTAAAGAAAATTTTCTTTATTTTAGAAAATAAGGGGAAACACCCCCCAAAAGTCATAGCATCTTGACAAAAACAAGATCATCAGCCTCAGCGCATCAGATAACCCTATTTTAGAAGTTTTAAGCTCCTATCTATAAAAATGTGGAATTTTGTATTTTTGCTATATCACGTATTATGTATTTGCTATAGAAGATAGATCACAAATGCGTGTTTATTTGTTTTTTTGTTTTTTGTTTTTTTCCCCAGGGATGATCGTATCAACTCAGTGGTCCTAGAAAGCTGCGACAGGGCTCATTGTAACGGAAAGGAAAAGTTCTAGTGCCCTTTTTAAGTGACCAAAAAAATAGGAGGATGCCTAGGCCTCATCCCACGCTAATTATTTTCGCGAAGTCGCTGGATCAGAATTCTGAGATAGTCATTTTATTCAGCGTAGTCTAAAAACCTTACAACTACATCTTTGGGGGCGAAATACTTCCCACAGTCCCCGTATATATATAAATATATATATATATATATATATATATATATATATATATATATATATATATATATATATATATATATATATATATATATATATATATATATATATATACATATATATATGTATGTATATATATACATATATATATATATATATATATATATATATATATATATATATATATATATATATATATATATATATATATGTATATATGTATATATATATATATATATATATATATATATATATATATATATATATATATATATATATATATATATATATACATATATATATATATATATATATATATATATATATATATATATATATATATATATATATATATATATATATATATATATAAATAGCCTATAATTAAATTTTGGCTGAATTTGAGTTTGAACTATAGATCAAAAATTTTGGAAACCATTTAGGCTAGTAAATTTTAAGCTGGCCGGAATGCCAATGATAATTTAATGGTAAACCCTTCTCTAACTTCTCCATAAAAATGTTAGTAATTTGAGCTTTAGGTTATCATAAACAAAATGTCTATTTCATATTTTTATTGATATTTTTTGATAAAACAAAAAAAATTACTACTTTTAACTAAAATATAAAATTTCAAGTAGTATGGCCCTGCTGGCATTTATCTCTTCCCTACCCAATATTTTTATTTTATTTTATCAAACGTTAAAATATTTCTAAACTGATATTAACATTCAATCATTTCGCCCTAAGTCTTTTTTGTATTAGCAGATAATGGAGCACTAACAGAACTAAAGTAAACCCTCTACCAGACCTCAAAGCAAAATATCAACCAAAATCGCTATTAGCTTATTATTCTTTACAGCTTTATTTCATTTTTTATTTATTAGCAGTATGCCTATTACGATTCTGGAAGCTACATAGCCCCAATTTTAGAAACAAATATACAAATATTGATTTTTTCATAGCTTATCATTATTAGCTGTACAAAAACATAAAATTAAATTCTTTTATTAGTAATTGCTCAACTGTGCATTTAAGATTGTGCACCTTGCCTTTTACCATCAAGGCTATAGAAAAAAAATGAATTTGGCTCAACACTAAGACTAATGTGATGCTTGGCAAGTAATTGAGACTAAGTAAAAATTAATTTTTCAAAGTTAATAATAAAAAGTAGAAGGAAAGCACCTTCCAAAGAATTTTGTCAAAGACACAAATACTTGAAAAACTTTAGATAACCCTGAATCTTTTATGTAGCCAACTATTGCTGATTTTAATTTTGGAAGTTTCAATGATTACCAGAGTATATTAGATGAACATTTACAGTATTCATACAGTTAGTTAGGAATATTCACTCGTGAGAACCAGAAGTTTGAACATGCCAAGAATCAATATGGATTATTCTTGTGAAATATTCCCGTCAATATCATAATATTTTGAGTTTCTGTTGTTCAAAAACAATAGGAGCACTGCAAAAAGTAAAAAATGGAAAGGTTTTAAGACGAAGAAGAACAAATAACGGTATAATTGAGTCACAAAAGATGCATCAATTAAATCCTACTGCTCCTGACGATATTGAACCCATCCTTACTTGGAAGATACAACATTACAAAGGAATTGAGAGGTCTTCTCCAGTACATTCATATATCCCGTCCCTACCGTAAGAAATATTGTTGATATATGGTAGTTGTAAGGCTATAACGCAATATATTAGCTTTCGTTTCGGCGTGGGCAATGATTAAAACATGCTCAATAAAATCAATTCTATTATGCATTTTCTAACTGCTTAGAAACTTGTTCTGTATTTACGTTAAACTGCAACCGCAATCAGGTCTTTCAAACAATACAACCCTAATTTAGAAGCATGAGAGTATATAGGAATTTGTTTGATGGAAGTTTGTATTGGGATGGGGGGGGGGTGCAGAGTTGTCAAAACCAAAGAAAGGTTATGAATTATATTGAAATGGCATGAAAAATTCTACTATTTTTGGGAAGGGGAACGTGTCCCAAGAGTCAGTTTCGCCAAGGGGCACAGCACGTGGTAGTCTTCTATATATATATATATATATATATATATATATATATATATATATATATATATATATATATATATATATATATATATATATATGAGCTATAGATCTGAATACGGATTGTTTTTCCCATTGACAATTATATGTTGCATGTTCAAGAGGCCATGGTTCGTTCATCTTTTAATGTAAAACTCCCTATTTATAATGAACTGAAACGACTGTAATAGTGTATAACATACTTATCAACTGTAATACAATGAATTAACTGTAATATTGTACAATATAAAAAACTACTACAGTCTTGTGAAAAAATGGTGTTTTCTATTGGAAAATTTTATTATAATAAAAAATTAATTTCTTAGTTAAAAAGGCGATAAATAGTGCAATTTCATTTTAGATGAGCCATTAAACAGTTCTCTCAATGATGTTCCATTTCCCCGCTATCATAGGAAAAGAAAAATACAGTAAAAAAGATTCCTTTTATACAGAATATTGTGGTAGCTGCCCCTTTCCTTTATTTTCCATACAATATACTTTAATTTTTGTTCAAGCCAAGCGATGTAAATTCCCTATATAAGATTTTTGGAAAAGCTGGTTCTAATTGTGTACTTTTGGTTTTGATCTCACTCGATGTTAAGAAGTTATTGAGTATTAAGTTTCTTTGTATTGGTCTTGTGCATCTTTCACTAGGCTGCTAGTTATCGCTGCAATTTAGAAAAAACAATAGTTTTAAATAGTATCACTTTTTACACGAAAACTGGATTTTCATGCACAATCTCGACGAATGACGTCTTAATCGTCAGTTCCAACCATATATGACGTAACAAGTGAATGCATTAGTTATATACGTTTATCTTTCGAAAAGATATTATAAGGAATACATAATGGATAGATATCGTTCATTATAAATGGGGACAGAGTAAGTTTCATCGGATATAGCTGCAATCCAAGAAATAAAAATCAGAAAGATTAAGATAACGCAAGAATCATTTGGAAAGCTGCTTGTCTGGGCTACAGGAAAGAATCAACTCTAGTCCACAGTATCTGAATAACATTAATTGTGATTTCTTCGGTAGCGGTGACCTAGTAAAAGACACTCATAAATTGGGACGCAAAGGGGAAGTAGGCAGGTTAGGACTATGTAAGTTTCATTTAGTATATCTGAAACCAAAAAAAAATAAAACTACGGCAAATAGGAACTAAATTTCAAGGTATTAAACGTTTTGATAAAGAATATACTCTCTTCAATACTAAATAATAAATTTTCTAGTGAAGTTCCGGGCTAAAATAATTAGGATCGAATTCTAGCCAATGGTATAAAAAATAACAAACCTTAACTTATAGTAACTGGAATATTGCTTCATAGTAGTAGCCTTAGATTTAGTGACAGCATTATCGTCGGTAATATAAAGACGAAAAAGACATAGCCCTCATCCTGTCTGTAATCAGGCTTTTCTAGTTGTAGTGGAAGTCTTCTATGATTCAAACTTTTCGTTTTTTTTTAAGGCTTTTGAATTGCTGTAATGCCTTGTGAAAATAAAGACGAATATTTTTGCAATTGCCAGTTTTTTGCTGTTTACCCAGTTTAATGTCTTATCGCACTACATTTTTTCAAATTAACACTAGAAATGCATGTAGATATGATTATACAAAGTGTAAAAATTCTCTTAGGGTGTAAACAATAAATCTTATTGTTGAACTTAAACTAGAGTAATTCCTGACAAATTTAAATTAAACAATTTTATTTTTCAGTTTAAAGTTATAATTATCTCCCGTAACCAAACTTTTATTGGTTTTAATTCCTAAAATGCTCATATATGTAACGTCATGTTATAATTTAATAGACGGGATGAAATTTCAAAATATGTTTCATTTTAGTTCTAAGTTCAGGATCGATAAAGTTATTATCTAAACTTCAAAATATTCATGCTGTCTGAGCAATAATTCTAATTGGTAATACGGGACCCAGAGATTGAATCACGCCGCAGTTTTGCACTGCAGGGCCGACGCAAGGACCTTAGTAGTCAAGAAGCGTCGTTAATTCTTAAATATAATATATAATAATTCTAATTCTTAAATTCAAACTAGAAAAATACCAGAAAATTTTAAAATTACTTTAGTGCTTATATTACTTTCTAGATATTCGTCACGTGTCAATGTTTCATCAATTTTTAATCAGCAAAATAAAAATTGGCAGTATTAAAACAGAAAATATTGTTAATAAGCCTTACAAAATTGAGCAGGTTATCGCTGCAGAAGAAGAGGCAACTAGAGACATAAACATGGCACTTGAGCAGCATTTTGCGGTTGTAGAAGAGATATTTCAAGTGGAAAAGAGAGCAGATGAAGAAGATTATTATAAAATTGAACAAATTATAAAAGGAATGACAGACTCCATAAGGAAAAATTTTGAAATCATAAGAGAGATAGACGAAACAGAAAAGAAAGATGAGTCTGAAATTGAAAATAATATTAGAAACTCCAATAAAAAATTATTGCTTATACTCAATTTTTTTACTTTTTTAATAGGATTGTCTATCATACTGATACTTTGGTAACTAGCAAATTAGCAAAAGATGATCACTTCCCTTGCTAAAAAAATGCAATTGGCCATACCTCCTAAAATTTGTTTTATATCGAAACACAATCTTGATACTGTTGATTGAAGAGGTTTAACGAAGGTCTTATCCTTGTATGGTATACCAGAGTAGTACATCAAAGTGATTAGTGTTAAGTAGGAGAATAACAATGCTCCAGTTAAGGTAAGGTATGATTTTAGCAGTCAGTTTTGTGTTAAATTAGTAATGAAGCACATTTGTGTTCTTTCCCCCTTTTTATGGATCATTCTGATGGAGTTTGTCTTAAAGAGCAGAAGAAAGGCACTGGGAGAACTCAGAATCAAATGGTGTGAATACATTTTGCTGTACTTAGATTATGCTCAATTCCTAAGCATCCTATATGAAAGTGTGAGCAAAATCAATGAAATTTTACAGGTTTTACAAGTTCAGGGTGTTAGAAAATGTTTGAAAATTAGTGTTAAAAGGACTAAGTCGTTAAGGCTAAGAACAAGCAAAGATGAAAAGCTGATGCTGGGTAACGGAAATATAGATCAGGATGACACCTTCACTTAACTTGGTAGCATTATTAGTAAAGACAGTTGTAGCGGTGATGATGTCAAAAGTAGAATTGCCAATGCTCAGGGTGTTCTTTCACGGGAAAAAAAAGTTTTGGAATAATAGGAAGATAAGTCTAAAAACCAAGATTAGAATATTGGAAGCTACAATAATTATAGTAGTAAAACATCGTTCTAAAGTATTGGTGCTCAAAAATGTAGATGAGGATTTGCTAGATATTTTCAATGGATATTGTCTGCTGACGGTTCTTGGTGCCCGGTCTATCGTATTTAAAAAGGTGGTTGTACGAAAATTGTGGTTCAATCCAACTATTTTCGGCTATAATGAAGGAAAGGTTGAGACAGCTAGGGAGTATTCTGCAGATGAAGGATGCTAGATTGCCGAAGATTGTAATTTTGAGCCAACCGTCCAGGGCGAAACGAAATCAGATCGCCCATAGTTGGGCTGGGAACAAGTGGTAAAGAAAGATTTAAGAAAATTTAGAACTTCTTGGGGAGGTGTAAAAATGGAGATTTTGAATAGGTTGGGTAAGAAGAGAAGTGTGCGTTGCAGCGCTGGCCTCAGGCAGCTTGGTGCTGTTGTGAATTATTAGTAGTAGTAGCAGTATATTATCTCTCTTGCTAATTAATGTAAGTTTTAATTTTTTCACTTCAGAGTAATTTTACTGGTTAAAACTTTTGCGATTGTTAATGTTTGTATTGTTTTTAAACTTCTAAGAAAATCGGAAGTGCGGGACCCGGTACACCTATCCCCAGCAGTTTAAGTGCAAAGTACAGCTAGTACTACGGCTCTTCTGTTCCCTTCCAGATCTTTTCTACATAGTTAAGTTTGTATTGTTCTTAATGGTTTGTTAAATTGTCTTATGAGTTGATCGACTAAGGTAATTCTTAAGACTTTACTTGGTACTTTGATACACAAGTTATAAAATTAAGACTCATATTGTTCTTTTCCAATCTTCATCGGAGTTTGTGACACTGGTAATGTTGGGTTTTTATATATCTTGTTGTAGGCGATTCTCAATAGCTGTAGTTCTTGTTGATGTTTCAGGTCTACATAGTTTCGTTGAAACGATAGATATGATTGTTGGAAAACAGCTGGTTTCCTTCTTTCACACAATTGGTGCTGTTTGAGGTGTTTTATTTTGATATATAACTGTTGGGTTGAATCAGATGTCTGATGTTTTCGGATTTCTTCGGCGGTTGATGAATCATGATAGTAGGTGTTACTCGTTTCTTAAATTTTTGACCATGATTCATCGTTGGTCAGTGCCAGAGCATGCCAATTCCCATAACAAAAATTGCTAGGCAGAATCATATTCTCAACACGCAAATTGACACATAACGGTAACGTAATTAAAGAAAAATCATTATAAGATGTATTTATACATAGCACATAATAATTGATCATGAAAAATAAGAATAATATCTATTTCATCATTGATTTAACACAATCCATATATCGTGACTCTGACATATTAAAATAAGGGTACTGGTATAAAAGGATGGTTCGATGCATGATAAATATTAGGCCTTAAAATGTTAGGTATTTTCTTACTAATTACATTTTCTCCAAATTCTTTATTCTTCCAATGCATGATTTCATCGAAAAGAAACACAAACAATCGCGTCATAGCCTTTCCACTACCATGCATCAGGAATATTTTTGCCTTGGGGACAAAATATAAGAATTTACAAGAGACAATTTCTTAATTCTCTTGAATATCTATAAAAATGGACAAGTACTTAGTAAGGGTTAGAGATCTTGACTTTACATAAAACTTTTCTGTTTAAAGTTTTATATTTTTCATGTAAACATGCCGAAAAGAAAGCTAATATATTGCGTTATAGCCTTCCAACTACCATATATCAACAATATTTTTTACGGTAGGGACGGGATAAATGAATGTACTGGAGAAGACCTCTCAATTACCTTGTACTGTTGTGTCTTCTAAGTAAGGATGGGTTCAATATCGTCAGGAGCAGTAGGATTTAATTGATGCATCTCTGGTGCCTCAATTATACCGTTTTTTGTTCTTCTTCGTCTTAAAACATTTTTATAGTTTACTGTTTGCAGTGCTCCCTTTTTGAACAACAGAAACTCAAAATATTATGATATTGACCGGAATATTTTACAAGAATAATCCATATTGATTCTTGGCATGTTCAAACTTCTGGTTCTCACGAGCGAATATTCCCAACTAACTGTATGAATACTGTAAATGCTCATCTAATATACTCTGGTAATCATTGAGACTTCCAAAATTAAAATCAGCATTAGTTGGCAACATAAAAAATTCAGGATTATCTAAAGTTTTTCAAGTATTTGCGTCTTTGACAAAATACTTTGGAAGGTACTTTCCTTCTACTTTCTATTATTAACTTTGAAAAATTAATTTTTCCTTAGTCTCAATTATTTGCCAAGCATCAGATTAGTCTTAGTGTTGAGCCAAATCCATTTTTTTCTATAGCCTTGATGGTAAATGGCAAGGTATACAATCTTAAATTCACAGTTGAGCAATTACTAATAAAAGAATTTAATTGTATGTTTTTGTACAGCTAATAATGATAAGCTATGAAAAAATCAATAGTTGTATATTTGTTTCTAAAATTGGGGCTATGTAGCTTCCAGAATCGTAATAGGCATACTACTAATAAATAAAATAATGAAATAAAGCTGTAAAGAATAATAAGCTAATAGCGATTTGGTTGATATTTTGCTTTGAGGTCTGGTAGAGGGTTTACTTTAGTTCTGTTAGTGCTCCATTATCTGCTAATACAAAAAAGACTTAGTTCGAAATGATTTAATGTTAATATCAGTTTAGAAAAATTTTAACGCTTGATAAAATAAAATAAAAATATGGGGTAGGGAAGAGATAAATGCCAGTAGGGCCATACTACTTGACATTTTATATTATAGATAAAAGTAGTAATTTTTTTTGTTTAATCAAAAAATATCAATAAAATTATGAAATAGACATTTTGTTTATGATAACATGAAGCTCAAATTACTAACATTTTTATGGAGGAGTTAGAGAAGGGTTTACCATTAAATTGTCATTGGCATTCCGGCCAGCTTAAAATTTACTAGCCTAAATGGTTTCCAAAATTTTTGATCTATAGTTCCAACTCAAATTCAGCCAAAATTCAATTATAGGCTTATATATATATATATATATATATATATATATATATATATATATATATATATATATATATATATATATATATATATATATATATATATATATATATATATATATATATATATATATATATATATATATATATATATATATATATATATATATATATATATATATATATATATATATATATATATATATATATATATATATATATATATATATATATATATATATATATATATATATATATATGTGTGTGTATACAGGAACTGTGGGTAGTATGTCGCCCCCAAAGATGTAGTTATAAGGTTTTTAGACTATGCTGAATAAAATAACTATCTCAGAATTTTGATCTGACGACTTCGCGAAAATAATTAGCGTGGGAAGAGGCCTAGGCTTCCTCCTATTTTTTTGGTCACTTAGAAAGGGCAGTAGAACTTTTCCTTTCCGTTACAATGAGCCTTCTCAAAACTTTCTAGGACCACTGGGTTGATAAAATCATCCCTGGGGAAAAAAACAAAAAAACGATCAAACAAATAAACACGCATTTGTGATCTACCTTCTATAGCAAATACATAATACGTGATATAGCAAAAAATACAAAATTCCACATTTTTATAGATAGGAGCTTAAAACTTCTTTAAATAGGGTTATCTGATACGCTGAGCCTGATGATGTTGTTTTCGTCAAGATGCGATGACTTTTTGGGGGTGTTTCCCCTTATTTTCTAAAATAAAGAAAATTTTCCCAGGCTAGTAACTTTCAATGGGTAGCACTAAACTTGATGAAAATTACGTATTTAAAATTAGCATTAAAATGTGTTTTTTTTTATGTAGCTATTGGTATCAAAATTCGATTTTTTAGAGTTTTAGGTACTATTGAGATGGGTCGCTTCTTACTGCAGTTCGTTACCACGAACTGTTTGAAACAGATGAAGTATCTTTTTTTTGTATTGAAGAGAAGAAAAGTTTTTTTTCTATCTCAGTTTATGTTTTGTAAGATTGATTGATTGATGAATAAGATATGATAAGATATGATTGATAAGATTGATAATAAGATTGATAAGATAGATTGATGAAGATTGATTATTTGAGTAAGCGAATGATACTTTTACCGTTTGAGAAATGGGCAGTAGCCATACTCTCTTTTGTAGTGAAGACACCGTTCATTAGAAGTACGTAACCCCAATTGTTTCGGAAAGAATTATGTAAAAAAAAAACTTTTGACCGGATGCCCTTTGGGAAAGTGGGTCTTGGGCTCGTTGGCCATTGATCACTTTTAATTCTTCAAAAAGAGCTAGAAGTTTCAATCTCCGAATGAATGAGCCCCCTACGAATTCAATACATCCATCCCTTTCACATAACCTTATATTCTGACATAAGTTACATAAGTACGGAACTTACATAAGTTACAATCCTTGCCCTTGGGGCTAGAGAAGATTTTTAATCACCCTAAGTTATGATAATTTGAATTTGGGCTATTTTGAACAAAACGGCTATTTTAAATTTTGATAAGACGCATTTGGAGAAATTCAGCGTATCAGAAAACCCTACAGTAAAAGTTTCAAGCTCGTATCTACAAAAATGTGGAAATTTGTGTTTTTTGCCACAAGACATATCACGGATGCGTGTTTACTTGTTTGTTTTTTTCCCCAGGGGTGATCGTATTGACCCAGTGGTCTTAGAATGTCGCAAGAGGGCTCATTCTAACAGAAATTAAAGTTCTAGTACCCCTTTGAAGTGACCAAAAAATTGGAGGGCACCTAGGCCCCCTCCCACGCTCGTTTTTTCCGAAGTTACTAGAAAAAAATTCTGGTATATTCATTTTATTCAACACAGTCGAAAAACCTAATAACTATGTCTTTGGGGACGACTTACTCCCCCTTAGTCCCCGTGGGAGGGGCTGCAAGCTATAAACTTTGACCACTTTCAGGAGATTTTGTT
Organism: Artemia franciscana; assembly: GCF_032884065.1. NCBI lineage: Eukaryota > Metazoa > Arthropoda > Branchiopoda > Anostraca > Artemiidae > Artemia > Artemia franciscana. The sequence goes on along the minus strand of NW_027062836.1, from coordinate 3,407 downwards.
TTGGTGGGGGGATTGGTTAAAGGAAGGTGCTTATGAGGGGGGGGGGACTTTCCATTGAAGAAGAAAATTTCCATGAAGGACTTTTTGCATTTAAAAAAAAACAACGAAAAAATAAATATGAAAAAGTTTTTTCAACTGAAAGTAAGGAGCAGCATGAAAATTTAAAATTAACAGAAATTATTAAAATTCTAAAATTCTAAAATTATTAAATCATATGAGGGGTTCACCTCCTCCTAATACCTTGCTCTTTACGCAAAAGTAATTTTATTAATTTCAACTATTTATTCTGCGGTTTTTTTGATTCAGGGGTCATTCATAAGGAATTGGGACAAAAGCTAAGCTTTAGTTTAAAGACTATTGACGAGAGGTAATGCCCCTCATATACGTAATAAAAACAAGCGAATATAGAAGTTCGTTACGTTAGTTAATTCGTAAGTTTATTTATATTTGTACTAATAAAAACGGTCTTAAAATATAGAAAGTTCTAGTTGTCTTTTTAAATAACCAAAAAACTGAAGGGTAACAAGGCGTCCTCCCCCTCTCGTTTTTTCTCAAAATCTACCCATCAAAACTACGAGAAAGCCATTTAGCCAAAAAATTAAATTTTTATGCAAATTTTGTTTTAAATATTCATGTGTGGAGAGCCAAAATCAAAACATGCATTAATTCAAAAACGTTCAGAAATTATATAAAAAAAAAGTTTTGTTTTTTAACTGAAAGTAAGAAGCACTATTAAAACAAAAGAGGAAACAATAAAGTTGAAACAGAATCATTGGAAAGATTATAGGAATAGACCGAGTAATTCTAACCTACAAACTAATTATGAAAACTAGTAGTTAGTTTTAAGTTCTTATGATCACTTAGGCAGTTACAAAACATAAACTGAGATAGAAAAAAAACTTTTCTTCTCTTCAATACAAAAAAAAGATACTTCATCTGTTTCAAACAGTTCGTGGTAACGAACTGCAGTAAGAAGCGACCCATCTCAATAGTACCTAAAACTCTAAAAAATCGAATTTTGATACCAATAGCTACATAAAAAAAAACACATTTTAATGCTAATTTTAAATACGTAATTTTCATCAAGTTTAGTGCTACCCATTGAAAGTTACTAGCCTGGGAAAATTGTCTTTATTTTAGAAAATAAGGGGAAACACCCCCAAAAAGTCATCGCATCTTGACGAAAACAACATCATCAGGCTCAGCGTATCAGATAACCCTATTTAAAGAAGTTTTAAGCTCCTATCTATAAAAATGTGGAATTTTGTATTTTTTGCTATATCACGTATTATGTATTTGCTATAGAAGGTAGATCACAAATGCGTGTTTATTTGTTTGATCGTTTTTTTGTTTTTTTCCCCAGGGATGATTTTATCAACCCAGTGGTCCTAGAAAGTTTTGAGAAGGCTCATTGTAACGGAAAGGAAAAGTTCTACTGCCCTTTCTAAGTGACCAAAAAAATAGGAGGAAGCCTAGGCCTCTTCCCACGCTAATTATTTTCGCGAAGTCGTCGGATCAAAATTCTGAGATAGTTATTTTATTCAGCATAGTCTAAAAACCTTATAACTACATCTTTGGGGGCGACATACTACCCACAGTTCCTGTATACACACATATATATATATATATATATATATATATATATATATATATATATATATATATATATATGTATATATATATATATATATATATATATATATATATATATATATATATATATATATATATATATATATATATATATATATATATATATATATATATATAAATATATATATATATATATATATATATATATATATATATATATATATATATATATATATAAATAGCCTATAATTGAATTTTGGCTGAATTTGAGTTGGAACTATAGATCAAAAATTTTGGAAACCATTTAGGCTAGTAAATTTTAAGCTGGCCGGAATGCCAATGACAATTTAATGGTAAACCCTTCTCTAACTCCTCCATAAAAATGTTAGTAATTTGAGCTTCATGTTATCATAAACAAAATGTCTATTTCATAATTTTATTGATATTTTTTGATTAAACAAAAAAAATTACTACTTTTATCTATAATATAAAATGTCAAGTAGTATGGCCCTACTGGCATTTATCTCTTCCCTACCCCATATTTTTATTTTATTTTATCAAGCGTTAAAATTTTTCTAAACTGATATTAACATTAAATCATTTCGAACTAAGTCTTTTTTGTATTAGCAGATAATGGAGCACTAACAGAACTAAAGTAAACCCTCTACCAGACCTCAAAGCAAAATATCAACCAAATCGCTATTAGCTTATTATTCTTTACAGCTTTATTTCATTATTTTATTTATTAGTAGTATGCCTATTACGATTCTGGAAGCTACATAGCCCCAATTTTAGAAACAAATATACAACTATTGATTTTTTCATAGCTTATCATTATTAGCTGTACAAAAACATACAATTAAATTCTTTTATTAGTAATTGCTCAACTGTGAATTTAAGATTGTATACCTTGCCATTTACCATCAAGGCTATAGAAAAAAATGGATTTGGCTCAACACTAAGACTAATCTGATGCTTGGCAAATAATTGAGACTAAGGAAAAATTAATTTTTCAAAGTTAATAATAGAAAGTAGAAGGAAAGTACCTTCCAAAGTATTTTGTCAAAGACGCAAATACTTGAAAAACTTTAGATAATCCTGAATTTTTTATGTTGCCAACTAATGCTGATTTTAATTTTGGAAGTCTCAATGATTACCAGAGTATATTAGATGAGCATTTACAGTATTCATACAGTTAGTTGGGAATATTCGCTCGTGAGAACCAGAAGTTTGAACATGCCAAGAATCAATATGGATTATTCTTGTAAAATATTCCGGTCAATATCATAATATTTTGAGTTTCTGTTGTTCAAAAAGGGAGCACTGCAAACAGTAAACTATAAAAATGTTTTAAGACGAAGAAGAACAAAAAACGGTATAATTGAGGCACCAGAGATGCATCAATTAAATCCTACTGCTCCTGACGATATTGAACCCATCCTTACTTAGAAGACACAACAGTACAAGGTAATTGAGAGGTCTTCTCCAGTACATTCATTTATCCCGTCCCTACCGTAAAAAATATTGTTGATATATGGTAGTTGGAAGGCTATAACGCAATATATTAGCTTTCTTTTCGGCATGTTTACATGAAATAAATACCTCATGCACAATAAAACTACATAATATTAAGATAAACTTGCAAAAACAATAAACAGTTATTATCATTTTTAATTCCATTAATATCATTATGTTTCAATGGTATACCCACGAATCAGCCCCACACGTATCTCAGATTTAAAGGGGCAATTGGGTTATTCCTTGGTACTTGGAATAAGCTTATTCTATAGCTTAGTCCTCCTATAAACAACTAA
>NW_027062835.1:172941-200048 GCF_032884065.1 Artemia franciscana | reverse complement strand
TTACGAACGTTTTTCGTTAGTAAAAGAATTATACGTAACTAACGAATTAGCTTACGGAACAAACTTCTATAGTCGTATGTTTTTATTATGTATATGAAAGGTTAAATTTTGATCCAAGTCTAAAATCTAAATCTAAATCTAAGAGTATAGATTCTTCTATAGTCGTATTTTTTTTTACGTATATGAGAGGTTAAATCTTGATTTAAGTCGAAAATATAAATCTAAATCCACTCTTAAATCTAAGAGCTCGGATCTTGTCCCCTGAATCAAAAGGCCCTAAAATAAATAACTGAAATTACTAAAAATACTTTAGCGTAAAGATTGAGGTATTAGGAGGAGGTGAGTCCCTTATATTCGTAATATTTTCTGTTCGTTTTCAGTTTTACTTCTACTCCTTACTTTCAGTTGAAAAAAATTACATTAAATTTTTCATTGGTTTCTTTAATAATATTAGAGAATACTGCGCACCCTTCATGGAAATCTTTTCCTGCCCTGACAAGTCCCTCCAAGGAAAGTTTCCCCCGCATTACCTCCATTCTTAGCCCCTCATCCAAACCTAAAAATCCCCCAGAAAACGTCTGTACACTTCCATATAACCATTACTATATGCAAACACTGGTCATAACTTGTAACTTGCAGCCCCTCCTACACGGACTCTGGGGGAGTAAGTCGTACCCAAAGACATAGTTATAAGGTTTTTCGACTATGCTGAAGAAAAAGACCATCTAAAAATTAGATCTGACAACATTGGGCAACAAATGTGCGTGGGAGGGGGCCTGGGTGTCCTCTATTTTTTTTTTATAATTCATTTCTGTTCGGATTAGCCCTCTTTCGAAATTCTAGGACCACTGGGTCATTACGATCACCCCTGGGAAAAATAAAAAAACAAAACACTAACAAATAAGCTCATGATTTGTCTTCTGGCTAAAAATACAAAATTCTATATTTTTGTAGATAGGAGCTTGGAACATATACAGTAGGGTTCTCTAATACACTGAATCTGATGGTGTGATTTTCCTTAGATTCTATGACTCTTAGGGGGTGTTACCCTCTTTTTTCTAAAACAGGGCAAATTTTTTCACCATTACTCTAAAAAATGTAATTTTGATATCAATAGCTACATTAAAAGAATCACATTTTATGTTGATTTTAAATATATAAGTTTAATCATATTAACGAGCCTGAGAAAATTTGCCTTATTTTAGAAAATAGGAGGAAACAACCCCTAAAAGTCATAGAATCTTACCGAAAATTACAGCAACAGATTCACCGTATCAGAGAACCCTATTGTAGAAGTTTCAAGCTCTTATCTACAAAAATGTGAAATTTTGTCTTTTTTGCCAGAAGGCGGATCACGGATGCGTGTTTATTTGTTTTTGGATTTTTTAATATTTTTTTGCCAGGGGTGATCATATCGACCCAGTGGTCCTAGAATCATGTAATATGGCTCATTCTAACGAAAATGGAAAATTCTAGTGCCCTTTTAAGGTCACCAAAAATAGGAGGGCACCTAGGCCCCCTCCCAAGCAAATTATTTTGTTAAAGTCACCGGATCAGAATTCTGAGATAGCTATTTTATTTAACTTAGTCAAAAAACCTTATAACTATGTCTTTTGGGACGACTGACTGCCCCACAGGCCTCATGGGAGGGCTACAAGTTACATACTTTGACCAGTGCTTACATATGGTAATGGTTATTTGGAAGTGTATAGATGTTTTCAGGGGGATTTTTTGGTTGGGAGAAGGGGTTGAGAAGATGAAAATATGCTGGGGGATCTTTCCTTGGATCAATTTATCATGGGAGAAGAAAATTTCTCACGAAACGAGTTCAGGATTTTCTGGTTTACTTAAAAAAACAATGAAAAAATAAATATGAAAAAGTTTTATTCAAAAGAAAGTAAGAGGAAGCATTAAAACTTAAAACAAACAGAAATTATTACGAATATGACGGGTCCACCTCCTCCTAATACCTCACTCTTTTTGCTAAAATATTCTTAGTAAGTTAAACTATTTATTCTGCGGCTTTTGATTAAGGGGTCATCCTTAAGAAATTGGGACAAAATTTAAGCTTTAGTGTAAAGAGCGAGGTACTGAAGAAGGAGTAAACCCCTTTATATACGTAATAAAAACACGAGAATACAGAATTTCATTACGTAAGCTAATTTGTAAGTTATGTGTATTATTTACTAATAAATACATTTGTTAAAAATAAAAAGTTTTAGTTGCCTTTTTAAATAACCGAAAAATCCAAGAGCACGTAGGCGTCCTCCTCAACTCCTTTTTTTCTCAAAATCATTCAATCAAAACTATGAGAAAGCCATTTAGCCAAAAACTATAAAGATGCATATTTTATTTCAATTATTCATTTGCGGAGAGCCAAAATGAAAACCTGCATTGATTCAAAAACATTCAGAAATTAAATATAAAAAAAAACAGTTTTTTTTACGGAAAGTAATTAGCGACATTAAAACTTAAAACGACCAGAAATTAATTCGTATAAGATAGGGGCTGCTTCCTCATCAACGCCCCGCTCTTTGCCCTAAAGTTTTTTACAGTTTTAAAAAGTAGAGGTACGAGAAAGAGTCAAACTTTAGCATAAAGAGCGGAGAGGTGATGACGAAAAAGCCCCTTTCATATACAAAGTATGTTCTGTTCGTTTTTTGTTTCAATATCACTCCTTAATTTCCTTTAAAAAAAACAATTTTTTTATTTAATAAAATAAATAGACTACAAGCAAGCTCATTGAGCCTTTGCAAATTAACAAGATAAAATGCCTTAGCATTTTTGGGTGGAAACTGATTATTGCTTCGGACGAAGGGACTATTTTTTGTCTTGTTATTTTGGTAGTATTCAAAGGGACAAGCTGAAAAAAAACACTTTGATGTAGAAATGACACCCTGATCCCTGGAAGGCAAAGGGGTTGGTCATAATTTTGGCTAAGGAACTTTCTGTTCGTTTTATATTAATCTTAATTATTTACAATTATTTTGATTTTTTTGTCAAATTCATTTATTGATAGTGACTTGTGTTCGTTTTTATCTTGAATTATTTATTTCTGTGAACTTTTTTTTGAAAAAATCTTTTGTTAATTTTTTTCAATATTCTTTTGTGAAGAGAACCCTCTTAAGATGATTTTCATTTTCATTATATCTAAAAAAAGCAGGGCATTTATGAGGCATAGATGGTGTTAATTTTACTTTGATTTTTGTTGTTTTTTTTTTCATTATTTATGCTTAGCTTGATTACTTGTTAGATTTTCTGTTGATTTGGGGCCTCATTTATTCATTGATAATAACTTTTGGTAAGTTTTAGTCTAGACTATTCTGTAACTTTGTTAATGCTAGTTTGTTTCTAGGTAAAGCTCTCTGGATAAATTATTTAGTACTTCAAATATATTAAATGGAGTGGAGAGATCGATAGCAGAGAGGTTAAGAAAACAGCTTTAATTGTATTGAGATTGTGGATGAGCGGACAAAGTTGTGTTGGCGTAGGATAACTTAGTGGTGAAGTAGCAACTTATGCAATGAAGTAGAATTCAAAAATTCATTACAATAATGATGGAAAAAACAAGCACGAAGGCTATGATACAGCCTCACAAGTATCAACTCAGTTTTACTATTGAACATATTTGTCATTGCTTAATAAAGGCTCATAAAGTTCTGGTCCTGTGTGAAAAGGAACTATTTCTAGTTTTATGGTTCGTCTAATAAAGGATTGCGTTTTTGATGATGTTTCGACTATTTTATCGAAATTTCAACTGACGAGTTTAGACAATTCTGATTTTGGCTTCCGAGACTAATACGTAGGAAGCGGTAGGAAGCGTGAAATTAGGTGCCATAGAATTTGTTTACTCAGACAGGAAGGATCGAGTAAATATAAGGAGCCTGGCTCATGATTAATGATGAAAATACTCGGGTCAACTTCAGAAGCTATAATATTAAGTTAAGAAATGCAATTTTCTGTCAGGATTGAAAATTGTAGAAAAGGCTTCTCGGACATACAATTTGTAACCCATTCTATGGATTCTTATATAAAAAAAAATAAAAAGCTACAAAATATTACTTTTTCAATTAAAAAGACTATGTCAATCTGAAACGAAGAGAAATTAATTTATGTAGCTCTTTCTTCAATTTTTTTTTTAAATAAAAGTAGACACCTTCATGAAGCCGACAAGGGGAAAAAAGAAAGTCGGAATCTTTTAAGCATAAATCTCCCACAAATCACTATCAATATATAAATGAATCTCGAGACGAATAGAAAATACGACAAATAGGGAAGTCAAATTCAAAATGAGCAAAAAAAAATATTAGTTGGGCTGGTAGCCCCCGTGCCTTCTCAAGATTAAATAAAAAAAAACAAGTTTTTTTAACTGAAAGTAAGGAGCGACATTAAAACTTAAAACGAACAAAAATCACTTCGTATATGAAAGAGGCTGCTTCCTCATAAACGCCCCGCTCTTTACGCTAAGGTTTGACTCTGTCTCTCAATTCTTCTTTTTAAAACAGTAAAAAACCTTAGCGTAAAGAGCAGGGCGTTGATGAGGAAGCAGCCTCTTTCATATACGAAGTAATTTCTGTTCGTTTTAAGTTTTAATGTCGCTCCTTACTCTCAGTTAAAAAAACTTGTTTTTTATATTTAAATTCTGAACGTTTTTGAATCAATGCATGTTTTGATTTTGGCTCTCCGCAGAGGAATAATCAAAACAAAATTTGTATTTTTTTTTTGGCTAAATGGATTTCTCATAATTTTGATCGAATGATTTTGAGAAAAAAAGAGCGGGGGGGAAGCCTAGTTGCCCTCCGATTTTTTGGTCAATTAAAAAGGCAACTAGAACTTTTAATTTCTTACGAATATTTTTATTAGTAAAAGATTTACGTAACTTATAAATTAGCTTACGTAAAGAACTTTTGTATTCTCATATTTTTATTACATATATGAGGAGATTCGCCCCCTTGTCAGATCCTCGCTCTCTACACTAAAGCTTAAATTTTATCCCAATTCATTAAGAATGACCCCAGAATCACAAAAGCCGTAGAATAAATAGTTGAAATTACTAAAAATACTTTAACGTAAAGAGCAAGGTATTAGGAGGAGGTGAGCCCCTCAAATGGGTAATAATTTCTGTTTGTTTTAAGTTTTAATGCTGTTCCTTACTTCTAGCTGAAAGAACTTTTTCATATTTATTTTTTCATTGTGTTTTTAAATAATGCTAGTAAATCCTGCGCTCCCTTTATGGAGATTTTCTACCCCCATGACAAATTATCGATGGAAAGTTCCCCCAGCATATCCCCTCTTCTCAACCCCTCCCCCAACCAAAAAAACACTCCTGAAAACGCTTGTACACTTCCCAATAACTTTTACTATATGTAAGCATTGGTCAACGTTTGAAACTTGTTGCCCATCCCATGGGGACTCTGGGGGAGTAAGTCGTCCCCAAAGAAATAGTTATAAGGTTTTTCGACTACGCTGAATATAATGGCTATCTCAGAATTTTGATCCGTTGACTTTGGTAAAATAATTAGGGTGGGAGGGGGCCTAGGTGCCCTCCAATTTTTTTGGTCACTTAAAAAGGGCACTAGAACTTTTCATTTCCATTAGAATGAGCACTCTTGCAACATTCTAGGACAACTGGGTCGATACGATTACCCCTGGGAAAAAAAAAAACAAAAAAACAAATAAACACGCATCCGTGATCTGCCTTCTGGCAAAAAATACAAAATTCCACATTTTTGTAGATAGGAACTTGAAACTTCTACAGTAGGGTTCTCTGATACGCTGAATTTGATGGCGTGATTTTCGTTAAGATTCTTTGACTTCTAGGGGTCGTTTCCCCCTATTTTCTAAAATAACGCAAATTTTCTCAGGCTCTTAACTTTTGACGGGTAAGACTAAACTTGATGAAACTTATATAATTAAAATCAGCATTAAAATGCAATTTTTTTATTTAGGTATTGGTATCAAAATTCCATTTTTTAGAGTTTTGGTTACTATTGAGCCGGGTCGCTCCTTACTACAGTTCGTTACCACGAACTGTTTGACCAGAAGACAATTTGCGCCTTACTAAAAAAAAAGTATATTTGAAATGTTATCACATTTCTCACTTTCATTAATAAAAAAGTGTCAAAATTTGGAAGGAATAAATATCAGCATATGTCAATTACACTGATAAGCCACGGTTAATTGGGTTTTTGTTGATTTTTCCCAGGAAAGTGCAAACGGTGTTCTAGTTTTTGAAATCTGAAGTATTCATATTAGTTTTTGGTCATTTTAAGTTTGACTAGTGGATACATAATGAAAGCATAATCCGGGCGTAGATATCTACAGAAGTATGATGTTACGCATTTTCAAAGTCCACAACAATGTCATGTTTGATCCTTGTGACTTGAATAAAAAACCAATTATAGTTTATCACACTTCAAGAGCTAGCTATAGACTGAAAATCTAACATGGGTATTCATCATAGCTCTCAATAAAAAACTAAACTAGGAAAATAATTGCAATCTCCTTTAAATGGTGAAGGAAAAATTTGCTCTAAACTGTCCCAAACAAATATGTAATTACTGTAATATTTTCTGTAGAATTAAAAGAATTGAAAAGAAAGAAATATAGATTGAGGGAGGATCTTTATTTATTGGGTTCATGTCCTCTTAGAGATTTCAAGATGATTTCGTTCTTTGGCGTATTATTTTTTGTTGAATAGCTAAAGGGGAAATCGACTCTGGATTGTTATTTTGATTAGACTCTTGCAATCTGGGCGTTCAAAAACAAATTTTAGGAGTGCAGAGCTATAGAATAAGCCCCTGTAAGAAATTTTGTGTGAATGTATTCATAAACAAAGAATTTCGAATTCCAAACAAGTTCTATAAATTCAATTAAGTAACAGTCAAATTTACAAATATAGGATGTATTTCCAAACACTCTAATATTATTATAGCTGATATTATTTTTTTAAATAGTTAATATTTACTATTACATTAAATTTGTCCAACTGCATTGTTAATTAAGATTCACATGAAAACCTTAGAAGTAAGCTAAGACCTAACGTATTATTATTTTGAAATACTGAAAGTTTTAGTTTAGCATTTTTCAATATATTCTTGCCTAAATAAAGAAAGTGGGAAGGCTAACTGTTTGTTCTTGAGCAAAACTGAATTATACGGAAATTTAAGTTTAGTTCAAAGCTATTTTACTGTGTCTTTTTCCGTAGGCATCAGTTTAGTACTAAAAACAGGACGAATAAGCTTTCTAATGGTGAGTAGATTTTCATTTTAATGGTCTTTTTCCAAATCAACAAATTTCTTTTTCCAAATCAACAGATTTCTCAATTTGTGGATTTCTCTGGCGATAAAAATCAAGTCAATAAGGCTAATAAAAACATTTGCTGTTTATTTCTCCTATGTTCAATAAAGGTTACTTCAATGAATAAATTCAGGCATCTCTCAGTACAAAATGAAATAAGGGCCTCTTTTAAAATTTAAAGAACCAATTTGGGAAGAGATAATTTAACTATCCGTGATTTTAAAGCTAATGAAACTTTTATTCAGCTGGTTTTACATCTTTCTTTAAATTATTGATAAGTATTCCATAGTAAAGTAACCTTGAAAATTGAGAATATATTGGAGGCTGCAGTACTGCAAAATCTATAGACGAAATTAAAATATTTTTGTTTGCTTTAATTTACATTCCAGTAAGATGCTATTGAGTAATAGGCTAGGAGAGTAGCTATTATTAAGGAAACTGTTTATAGCAAAATGATAGTCCTATTAAATTCCCATTTGATACCCTGCCCCAATATTAGGTAAAAGTCTTGATTGGTAACTCTGCAGAAAGAAGCGAACCTAGACATTAACAGAAATACTATTAAAACTAAAATTAGCACATGATAAAAGTTCTTAAGTTGTTCTTTTTTACATATGCTCTTTCCAAACATTAGGTAACAGTCTTGATTGCGGACTCTGCAAAATGAAACGTCCGTATAGAATAGCAAAACTACCATTAAAACTAAAATTAGTACAAAACACAAGACCTTAAGTTTTCCATTTTTTAACATTTCATATTTGTATTTTTCACCATGCACCCCACACAACCATCCAAACGCTGATTATCCGATATACATTCTTAAAAATTTTATTCCTTCATTGTTTATAGTTGTGTGATAAATTATGTCCTGTTTCTTAAAATATATGTGTTGCAATTTTGGCTTAGGACACCACTCTGCCAAACAACTTCAATAGAACTGTTCGAAATAAATACTATTTGAAAATTTTAAAAACAATGTAAGAAAATATGTTATAGATTAATTGAAACACGCTGCTTTGTAAAATTTGAGAGTACGAGTTTTTATTGTTTTTTTTTCCATTGTATATATCTTAAGGCTCTGTCAGGAACCATCATGGGCTGAGGCACAAACATAAATATGTGATATTTGAAAAGATCATAAATTAAGTAATTGAAAGGTAAAACTTTTGTCTTTTGTTGATAAATTTTATCTAAAATGTTACCAAATATGCATTTGCTGCTCTGACAATAAGCCTTCCCAATTATTATGACATAAATAACTATAGGATTTATACACTATTTCAAGAAAACATTAAATTTTGAAATTAATTTCTTATGATTAACAGTATGTTTTTATTAGTCAGATGTTCAATTCTTTTCCACTGTTATCCACATTTTTAAATCATTTTAAACAGATAGGGGTGATATTCTTGTTGAGTTAGGAATATAAATTCCTACTAACAAAGAAATATAATGCATCAACAAATAAAAAATAATAGGGAAATATTTTATTTTGCGCTCTATCTTGCACTATTAGAGGGTGGTTGACTCATAGAGAAGCATATTTTATGTTTGAACAGAGTTTTAATTGGGAATTTTAGTAGTACTGTTCTTTTGCTATTAACATGTTTTTTTTTCCAAAGGGCAACTCACCCAGTTTTCAGCTTATTAAAGAAATTAGTGACAAAATACATTTAGGATTAGATTGCTCCTTTGGAGTAGATCAAGTGAACATGGTTTAGTTTCTTGAACAATGATAGAATACTGACGGATGATCTGAAGTCTTTCAGTTAAGTTGTGAAGATTTGAGGTAATCTTTCGTCTTCAAAGACCTTGAAAAGTGATTTTCGAGTACAGTAAGCTTGTGAGTGCATTAGTTTAAGGAAAAAAACGACGTAAAATGTCTTGAATACGTAACCGCATTCTTGAGTTTATCAATCTTGTAATACATTCAAATGTAAGTTCAATTATTGTAATTTAACTTTCACTGTTCCCACTAGCTTGGGTTCACTGATTTATGATATAATTTATATGTATGGGTAAATTATTAAGCACAAAAAACCTATATTATTCTTCAATAAAATTAATAGGATGGTCAAAGGAATCTTGAATATTTCATTTATTCCAAATTTGTCACAATAAAAATTTTCACCATAGAAATTTACTATATAGCTTCTTATCTCACATTGTTGTACGAAAACCTTTGTCTCTTTGTCATTTATTCCAAAAGGCTCTCATCAAGAGATAAATAAAATTCAACATTCAATTAGTTCTGCTAAGTGACAAAACTTTAATCGAGTAAAAATTGACATCTAAAAAGAGTAATTTTCGCTGTAAAGAGTGAAGTCAAATAATTTTTTCGCGCCTGACCCCTCCTCAGTGTTCTTATAGTCACAGGTAATACTTAACAATTAATTTCCATGAGTTATCTTTTAGGATTGAGACCTACATCTAAACTATTATCAGAGCTATTTTTACTTCATTGTAGTCAGTCAACTACCATAGTTATTGAATCATTCTCCCCATTTTCTGCAGTAGGTAATTTTGTACAACGTGGAACAAAATAAAGTTAAGCATAATAAATTTGTATTTATATTCTTAACCACCTAGATTGAAACTTTAGTTGGATAAAACAGTCTCTACTTTTGCTAATGATTCCTTTGTGCTTTCCTTTTCTCGAAAAGTCAAAATTTTGAATTATTTCATGCTTGTACCCTTCTGGGTACATACAAAACAAATGTTTAGCTGCCTGTGCGACAATGATACTACTTGAAGTCCTGTCTGTTTGAGCGTGCAGCCTGCTTCTGGATTTAGTTTTTAAACTGTCCAGCTATAAAACTATGTCAATTTGTCAAGTGCACATACATCCACTAAATAACACAAATTAAGTAAAACGTAAAAACAAATCTTCAAACGTATTTCTTTTGTTCTTGCAAACTTGTTTACGAATAGCCACAAAATCGATGACTCCTCTAGATGCTCCTTGTCAACAATAATAGTACTATTTTCTTACCTTTTTCGAAGCGTAGACCACTGATAATTAATTTAACTGTCAATTATGTCATATTCTAAAATTTTCACGAATGAATCTTGGAAACTGTTGCTCTAGAGGCAAAAGATTTCCCAGTGTATAGACGAGACAACATTTTGGCTCAAACAATTAAAGATTTCAGAGCTCTAAACCGTTGTGGTTTATTCTCTTTCTCGTTTTTAATTGAACCCCTATAAATAAACTAAGACAGCTCACTGCAAGCTGACAAATTTCCCATAGACTCAATAAGTCACTGTATTGAAGGCTACTTATACAGCAGAAAATATTAGGCCTCGATTTTACACAGTCAAGTGCAAGAAAATGAGGTTGGGTCGACCGATCTTCAGATGCATCCCGTACACGATTTACATCTCATAACTTAAAAAACAGTTGAAGAATGACAAGTAGGTCCACTACAAACTCTCCCAAGGCCTGTAAATCCATCTTTTTGCTGCTAAAACTCTTTGTTAAGTAGATTCAATTTATTTAAGATAAATGAAAGAGAGTAAAAGTAATCTCATTGAGCCTCTGCAAATTAACCCGATAAATTACATCAGCCTTTGTGGGTTGATGGAAACTAAGTGTTCCTTCTGACTAAGGGACCCTTCTTTACGTGTTATTTCTGTAGTCTTAAAAGGGAAAAAGCTCAAATAAAACTCTTTACACTGATGTAAAAATGACATCCTGATCCTTAGATGGCAAAAGTGTTGGTCATACTCTTGTTGAAGGCAATTTCTGTTCGTTTTACATTTATCTTGACTATTTACTATAATATTGAATTATATTTGTCAAATGTATTTATTGATAGTGACTTGTGTCTGTTTCAATCTTGAAAATTTTTTCTTTAAAAACTTCTTTGAAAACTTGTCTTTGAAATCTTTTTGTTAAGAAAATGTTTTCAGTAATTTTATTTCAAGAGAGGCATTTTAAGATGAGTTTCATTGTCATTACATTTCAAGAAAATTCTGGGCGCTTTTGAGGCGTAAATAGTGGTATATCTTCTTTGGTTTGTGGAATTTTCATTATTTATGGCTTGCTTGACTACTTGTTAGATTTTCCGATCATTCGGGATGTCATTTATTCCTTGATAAAGATTCTTGGTCGACATGAGTCTAAACTCTTCCGTAGCTTTGCTCATGTGGGTGCCTTTCTAACTAAGGCTCTATGGATAAATTATTTAGAACTGCCAAATATGTTTCATGTCCCATCTACATGGAATCCATTCATGTGGTCAGGTTAACATGGAATTTAGGGTGGGGGAAGAACTTGATGGAAAAAGGTTTAAGAAAGCAGCTTAAACTCTATTTGGATGATGGATGAGCCGACAAAGTTGTGTTGGCGTAAGTCTTAACTTAGTAAGTCAATTTAGTGGTGAATTAGTGACAGATGTAATGATGTAGGATTAAAACCTTCATTACAATATTGAGGAAAAAAATCAGGAAGACTGCGATAAAGCCTCGAAAGTATTTACACTGTTTTACAATTGAACCTATGTGGTTTTGAGGTTGTATCAACTATTGTATCGAAATTTCAGCTGACGAGTTCAGAAGACTCGAATTTTGACTTCAGAAAGTAATACCCCAGCTGAGGGAAGCATGAAATTAGGTGGCATAGAATTTGTTTACTCAGACTGGAAGGATGGGGTAAATAGATAAAAAAAGAACTCATCATGAATAAGGGAAATCTAGGTATTTGTTTAGATCGAGAATATATTAACAATATAATCGTTGTCGTATATTAAGGCATATTTATATACTTATAAGAAATAAAGTATTTGATCATTAAATGGCTAATAGGTTAACCTTATACAGGCAATTTTTATGAAAAAAAACACGGTACTCTTTGAGCTTAGATTGCCATCTTGCGGTAAAAAAAATATTGCTTTTAGCAACATCTTTCGAAGGGAATGAAAGATAGCAGTCGATTGATGCCTTCAGGGAGCTGCTGTGTGACGCGTGGCCTAAACAGTGAGTAACTAAACCAAAGCATAAGAGAAACGAATGAAAAGTTAGGTAATTTCTAATCTGGAAACTGGAAATCCAATGAAAAGGTGAGAGATTCCTTGTT
The DNA here is from genome assembly GCF_032884065.1 of Artemia franciscana. Classification (NCBI taxonomy): domain Eukaryota; kingdom Metazoa; phylum Arthropoda; class Branchiopoda; order Anostraca; family Artemiidae; genus Artemia; species Artemia franciscana. The sequence goes on along the minus strand of NW_027062835.1, from coordinate 187,672 downwards.
TGTCATATGTGTATAAATATATACAATTTAGAATTACAGTAGTTGCAAGATACATTTTCTCATGTTGTAAAATTACAAAATCGGATGATCGTGGTTCAAAATTGTGAAATGAATAACCAATTTTTATTTCCATTCTTGATGGCGGAATCTTACGAAAGACTAAGAAACCAATCTCAAAATAGCCAAATTGACGCAGAAGAAGCCACCAAGTGTGTTTTTGACATTCCAAGAGACATGCTGTCGGAATTGTCCGAAGATGATGATGCCCATGATCCAGACTTCCTGTCTCTAGAAGATCTTATTGATGATCCTGATGAAGACTTGTTGTCTCTACTGGACAATCACCACTTCTTTTTGGAACAGGATGACGTGGAGGCTAACACTGTACCCAGTGAAAATGTGTCATTGGAAACTCCACCCTCCAGTCAGCAATAGCAACCGGGAACATTAAGTGCTGGAAAGTCAAAGAAGAAATCGGAAGTCCAAGAAAAATTCTTCTGGATAAAAGTAAAAATAGAAAGAGTTTATCTGTCTTGGAAAGGAGAGCCTCACCTAGTTCCAAGCATCCAGGAGACTCCACTGAAATTCTTCCAAAACTTCTTTGACGATGAAATTCTTGAGCTGATAGTTGAACAAAGTAATGTCTTTGCACTTCAAAAAGAGGTATAAAACCTCTGCCTCACTGCCGAAGAGCTAAAAGTTTTCATGAGCATTATTCTATTATTGGGGGTGATAAGAGTTCCCTTGTATCGAGTGCACTAGGAAGCAGATACCAGATACCCTAAAATTACCGACAAGATTGGCTGACAAATATTTGACAAGATCAAACGCTTTTTTTCACTTCAATGACAACAGTAGAGCTAACAGACCTGGAGAGCAAGGATTTGACAAGGTAGATAAGATTCTGCTCGTCCTGGGTCATATCTGTTCCAAGTTTCTTGAGGTCACTCCTGAAAAACACAATTCATTTGACGAAAAATGATTCCTTTCAAGGGACGAGGAAACTTGAGACAATATCTGCCGAAAAGCCGACGAAGTGGGGAATAAAAATATTCTCAAGAGCTGAAGTGTGAGGTTGTGTACATGATTTTAGAGTTCATGAAGGGAAGGGTACTCTTGTTGAAGATGACATAGAGCCAGATCTTGGAGTTAGAGGCAACATAGTTTTACGTCTAATGAGTACCTTGCCAGAGAAAATGAACAACAAGATTTATTTTGACAACTGGTTTTCGAGCTTGAAACTAATGAGTTTGCTCAAAATCAAAGGATTCATTTGAATTGGTACATTCAACAATGCACAACTGAAGGGCTGCCCACTCCTCACAGATAGTGAAATGAAGAAACGAGAGAGACAAACTACAGATAACTGGACTGACATTCATTCTGGCACTGTTGTAATGGAATGGTTAGATAACAACACGGTTTGCTTGGCTTCAACGTATGAAAGAATAAAACCAAACCATACATGCAGACGCAGGAACGTTAAGAATAAATCCAGGGTTGAAGTTTCAAGGCCAGCCATTGTTTATGAGTACAGCTGTCATATGGGTATCATAGATTTAGCAGAAATGCTGGTGGAGATGTGCCGAACTCATCTTTGGACACGAAAATGGTATATGAGAATCATCTGGCTGCTTATTGACACAGCAGTCTGCAATAGTTGACCTTCTTTTAAGGTCAGACTTCAAAGCACTGAATCTAAGGAGAGACAAACCAATGACCTTGAGAGCCTTCAAATCTGAAGCTGCTGCAGGGTTATATGCCTTGGCAAGTGTGATGCCCCAACTTAAACGTGGTAGACCACCCGCAGATGTGAAAGCCAGTCCCAGTCCCATTTGAAAACGCAACCAAATCTGAATGGCAATATCTTCTCAAGTCAATGAACTTGATCACTGGCCAAACAAGAATGACAAGCAGAGCCACTGCAAAGAGTACAAATCAGGATATACCACCTTTGAATGCGAAAAATGTGACCTTCCACTATAGTTTACTACAAAAGCCTTTCACACCAAGTGAAAATGTCCCTTTTTATATACTTGAGAGTCTAATGTTACATTTTTACAACGTGATCTAAAATTGTCAATTATGAACAAATCATGGGAAAAAAAAAATTTGTCAATAAGCAGACCTAGAGATCAATATGGAAAGCGCTTGAAATTTTTCGTAGTATTCATTCTTATAGTGGCCTGTATAGGGTTAACATGGTGTTCAGATGACAGTAAGACAGCTATTCTTATTGAGTACGTAAATGTAAACAGAAGACCTACAGTGTCAATACAACATAATGAGCTACTTGAGACTGCTGTTATAAATGTTACAAGTAAATATGACCATATTGGTGCTTATGGTTAAGTTAAATCTGTAATTTGTCAAAGCTAACTGCCTTCTTGGGAGCTATGTTGCTGGTAGACTCCAAGAGGTTAATTAGAGGAAAAATTCCAGGAAAAAATGAATACTAAATTGGACAGTTTAAAGTTTGACATTGTAAAATATGGAAAGAATAAATTTTAGAAAATTTAATTTCCTAGATCGTTGATTGTGTCTTAGAGAAGAAAGCTGGGATCATAGCTAAGAGTATTAGTTATAATGCTTTATATTTAATCAGAGATGACACCATTGCGTTGTCAATAGTAAAGTCAATGGTTTGCAATCACAACTTTTTTCTTGAGGCACTTTCATATAGAAGGGATGGTAAGAAACAACTTCTGTGGGGGCTCATTCAATTGAAAATTGGTCGTTTTATTGCCCATTTTACGAGTCAAAAGTAATAGGAGTGGAACTAGCGGCACCTCACGCCGTTTTTTGCCAAATACATTAGATAAACATTTTGAGATAGTCATTTTATTAAAAATAGTTCAGGGTTTAGATAACCAAACTCCGGCATAACCAAAACCCCTCTGAGCCAGGCAGCAAGCGTTGTAAGTTGTCCTGGGAAGGCATATATGGTTCTTATGGAAGGTATTCTAGTCTAAAATTTAGAGATGGCTCATTAGATTTGGAAATGTAAAGTTTTAGTTCTATTGTTTTAATTCACAAGAGATCGAAGGGCAACCAGCCCCCAAGCTCTCTTTTCCACAATCGTATCAGATAAACAAAAGTTCTAAAGTCAGATAACAAAAACTACAGTTTTTACACATCCTCCTTAGTGCCTTGGGGCTGGCGTTGCAAGTTACCTCCTGGGGGCACGATTGGCTCTTATGGAAGAGAAGCTCGTATAGACTTTAAGAATGCTCATTTTTTAGGAAATTGAAATTTCTATTTTACTTTTTGAGTATTAAAAGAGCTACAAAGGCAACTAGCCCCCCCCCCCAAGTCCGTTTTTCCCGATTCCATTCAATAAAAACTCTTAGATAGCCATTTTTTCAAAAATAGTTCAAATGTCATATAACAAACCTTCAGTGTAGACACAAACCCCCAGGTTCTTCATGAGGGCATTATAAATTATTTCATATTCGCATAAATTTATGTTTAAAATTTTGAGATACCCATTTTGACAAAAATAGTTCAATGGTCAGATAACAAAAACTTTGGTGTCAACATGACCGTCCAGGAGCATATATTGTAACATATCACCTGGGGGTATATATGGTTCTTATTGAAGATCTGCTTGTATAAACTTTAAAGATGGCTCATTTGATTGAAAACTGAAGTTTCTAGTTCACTTTTTAAGAGTCAAAAGAGATACGAGGGTTAGTCTATTAAAGTATACCTAGGGAGCGTGTAAAGTTTTTTTGTAAGCGGTGGCTGTATGTACGTCAAAGGTGGTTTTAAATTGAAAGTTCTAGTTCGATTTTTATGATTCAAAGTGAACAGAGCGTATCTCACCCCCCCCCCCCCCCTCCGTAGATACAAACTTATTTCTTTCCCAAATGTATGAGACAGCCAGTTAGATTGAAAAGGTTCAATGATCAAATAAAAAAAATTCTCTCTAAACATAACCCCTGCCTTCCCACCAGAGCCCGGGAAAGGATTGTAACTTAAGCCAAAAGGGCATCAAAAATCTTATGGATAAGTAGTCGTATTAACTTTGAAGCAGACTCCAATAATTAGAAATTGAAAGTTCCAATTTCCCTTCCAAGAGTCAAAAGTGATCCGATGGTGACTATCCCCCCTTAGCCTTTTTCTACCCAAAAGCACCCAAAGCAATTTCTTATATTGCTGTTTTGTTGAAAATATACTAAAGATAACAGAAAAAAATTCAAGGGGAAAAACAGCCCCCCCCAAAAAAACACCTTCGGGCTAGTGTTTTAAAATGTGGATCCGATGAAATGTGGATTAAATGTACAGCCAATCAAAATTTTGAAATAGCTATTTTGTTTGAAATTGTTTGAAGATTAGAAAAAACCAGCTACAGATTCAATCGCACCCCCTAGAGCCCTGAGGTAACTGTTATGATCTATGTTCAGGGGATATATAATGTCTTATGTAAATGATGCCCGTATAAACTTAAAAGATGGATCATTTGATTGGAAACTGAAATTTTTAATTGCCTTCTTAAGATTCATTTAAAGTGGTCAGAGGCCCTCTACCCCCAGGCTTTTTCTCAAAATACATCTGATAAAAGGATTTGGGATAGGCATTTTCTTCTAAATAGTCTAAAGTTTAAATTACTATAACTTGGGAGTGGAATATATCGGAATCCTATTTAGAATCTGGGAAAATAATTATAACTTATGTAAGTTTTGTGCCTTTTCCTTCTTTGTGCCTTTCCTCCCTAAATGCATCTTATCAAAATTTTGAAATTGCCATTTTTTCCAAATAGTTCAAAATTGAAGTGACTATAACTTAAATGTTGAAAAATTCTCCCAAGCCCCAGAGGGAAACATTGCAGCTTATGTAATTTGCCCATTATAATAAAATAGGGTTATTATGATGTTGTTTTTTGGGGTTGGTTGTATTAACATTTGAGTGGCTCCTTAGATAGGTAATTGAAACTTCTAGCATTTTCTTAAGAGTCATAAGTGCTCAATGGGACACTAGACCACATTCCACTGTCCCAAAGGGCATCTGGTCAAAATTTTGAAATGACATTTTAGTTTAAAGTAGTTCAAAGGTCAAATAACTACGCTTCCAGCGTTGACACTTATATTTACTTGTAATTAATAAATCAATGCATATGCCAGAGGCTGCAATTTACCGAGATTACTTAGGGCAAAACCGAGATTACTGTAGATCTTAGGATTACCTTAACTAAATTATGTTCAAAACTAAGGTAGAAATAGAAACTTTTCACTTATCAGTGATTGCCAAAAAGTGGTTCAAAAACTCTGGGGTTGAGAGTAACTATTTCTTCGCTTACAGAAAAATATCTCAGGGACATTTCAGGCAAAGGTGTAATCCTTACATTGTTGGAGGCCAAAACGATAGGTATACTTCACATAATCATAGATTATCTTTCTCTTACTTAAGTGGCGACAAAATTATTAAGAATTAGTTTACCATTTGTTTATTATTATAATTGAGAGCACAGAAATAAAAGAAAAAAAGGAGTTGGATTCAGGACTGGACGTTAGACCACGGTCGTCTTCAGTAAGTAAAGGTTATGTACTTTTATTGAATGGTATCTTCACTTCAAACAAAGGAATGGCGATTGTCCATTTTTCTAACGTTAAAACTATGATTCTCTGAATCAGATAACCAATTCTGTTACTTCACATTATCGTTCTCTTGCATTAGTGATTTCAAAGTTCTACAAAAAAAATTATGTTTTTCGTATAATAATTGGAATAACAGAATTCAAAGACAATGGAGAATTGGATTTAAGATTGGTTGTCATGCCTCGGCCATCTTCTGAGATTTTCGGTCCTCTTCATTACAAACAAGAGTATGGCTACTACAAGTTTTTTGAGCACCAAAAGTATAAGACCTACTTTGTGTTTGGCGCTTTACTAAAAGAAATTTCATTAAAAATAATTTATTTTATATTTATTAAAATATTAAAAATTAAATGAATGCAAAAAATTGCAGTGAAACAATAACATGGAGCGGCTAAAGGTTGGGCCTAGAAGTGTCAAAGCTTTAAAATTGCCCCTGAGTGATAAAAAATCTTTATCTGTTGAGCTATGATAAATTAGTATAATTATAAATCAAATATTCAGTTTAATTTTATTAGTTTTTGCAAAAACTTTAAGTATATTTTTGAATAAAAATTATTTTGAAATAAGAAATTTTTAAAATCTTGAATCTTTGGCAATCAAAAATGAATAAAAATTAATTAAAAAAACTTTGTGAAAAAGTTTTTTTCTCACGAAAAGTAAAGGCAATATTAAACTTCAAATCAGAAGAAATAGAAATATAAAATAATTGAAACTCAATGTGATTAGAAATTACCATCAAAGAATAAATGAAACCCAAACAGAGTAGAAATTGATTAAAAAGTCACGACAAAAAAGTTAAGGAAAGATGGGTGGAACATTTTGAGAATGTGATAAACCGAGATATATTTGCAGGAAAACATACAGATAAAAATGAAAAAGTTTGTTGTACCTTGGATGTGAAGAAAAATTTGTTTTGTGAGAAAGAATTAGCGATAGTACTAAAAGGATTAAAAAATAAATAAGGGTCCAGGTTCTGATAGTGTGATAAATGAGTTTCTGAAATGTGGTTGCTGTGAGGTTAGAAACAAGTTAATGAAGATTATGGATATGATTTCTGAAAAAATTGAATTACCTGATGTTTTTAAGAAAACCTTGATTAAACCACTGTATCAGATAGGTGACAAGAGTGAGTGTTGTAATTATTTAGGCATTATTCTGGTCTTTCTATGTAGCAAATTACTGAGTAATTTGATACTCCTTAGACTGAGCAATGCTGTAGACAAGGTTTTAATGGATGAACAGCACGGTGTTAGAAAAGGTAGAGGAAGTGTATACCAAGTTTTCAATCTCAGACTGTTGATAATTCAGAAATACTTCCGTTTTCAAACACCTTTGGTCCTCAGTTTTATAGATTATGAACAGGCTTTCGATTCTGTTGGAATACAGGAGAGGCAATTGGAGACCACAGAATCAAATGGGAATCATTCTTATTTTTCATGTCATCCTTTTCCCTCTCCTTGCATTTTGGAGGATATGGGCCATATAGTCTAATTATAGGAAAATATTATTTTCTTATAGTATTAAATAAAAAAACTAGTTTTTTTTAACTGAAAGTAAGGAGCGACATTAAAACTTAAAACGAACAGAAATTACTCCGTATATGAAATGGGTTGTCCCCTCCGCAGTCCCTCGCTCTTTACGCTAAAGTTTGACTCTTTGCCACAATTCTACTTTTCAAAACAATTAAAAACTTTAGCGTAAAGAGCGTGGGACTGCGGAGGGGACAACCCATTTCATATACGAAGTAATTTCTGTTCGTTTTAAGTTTTAATGTCGCTCCTTACTTTCAGTTAAAAAAACTAGTTTTTTTTATTTAATTTCTGAACGTTTTTGAATTAATGCATGTTTGATTTTGGCTCTCCGCACATAAATTATTGAAATGAAATTAGTATATTAATTTTTTTTTGGCTAAATGGCTTTCTCTTAGTTTTGATCAGACGATTTTGAGAAATAAGGGGTGGGGAAAGAGGCCTAGCTGCCCTCCAATTTTTCGGCTACTTAAAAAGGCTACTAGAACTTTTAATATTCAACGAACGTTTTTATTAGTAAAAAATATACGTAACTTAAGAATTAACTTACGTAACAAACTTTTATATTCTTATATTTTTATTATGTGTACTAGGGGGTTTGTACCCTCGTTAATACCTCGCTCTTTACACTAAATCGTAAGTTTTGTCCCAATTCTTTAAGAATGACCCCTGAATCAAAAAGGCCGTAGAATAAATAGTTGAAATCACTAAAAATATTTTAGCATCAAGAGCGAGGTATCTATCTCCTCCTAAATACCTCGCTCTTTATGCTAAAGTATTTTTAGAACCCCTCATATACGTAATAATCTCTGTTCGTTTTAAATTTCAATGCTATTCCTTACTTTCATTTGAAAAAACGTTTTCATGTTTATTTTTTCATTGTTTTTTTTTATAGTAATGCTAGAAAATCCTGCGCCCTTTTCATTGAATTTTTCTTCCCCCGTGACATATTCCTCAAAGGAAAGATCCTCCCACAAAGCCCTCTCCCATCAACCCCACCCCCCAAACCAAAAAATCCCCATGAAAACGTCTGTACACTTCCCAATAACCATTACTATATGTAAACACTGGTCAAAGTTTGTAACTTGCAGCCCCTCCCTCAGGGATTGTGGGGGAGTAAGTCATTCCCAAAGACATAGTTATTATGGTTTTCGACTATGTTGAACAAAATGGCTATCTTAAAATTTTAATCTGTTGACTTTTGGAAAAAAATGAGCATGGGAGGGGGCCTATTTGCCCTCCAATTTTTTGGTCACTTAAAAAGGGCACTAGAAATTTTCATTTCCGTTAGAATGAGCCCTCTCACGACATCCTAGGACCACTTGGTCGATAAGATGACCCCTGGGAAAAAAAAACAAACAAACAAATAAATAAACACGCACCCGTGATTTGTCTTCTGGCAAAAAATACAAAATTCCACATTTTTTAGATAGGAGCTTGAAATTTTTGCTATGGAGTTCTCTGATATACCGAATGCGATAGTGTGATTTTCGTTAAGATTCTGTGACTTTTAATGGATGTTTCCCCCTTTTTTCCAAAATAGGGCAAATTTTCTCAGGCTCGTAACTTTTGCTGACAAAGACTAAATTAATTGAAACTTAATATTTAGAATCAGCGTAAAAATTCGAATCTTTTGATGTATCTTTTAGCATCAAAATTCCGTTTTTAGAGTTTCGTTTACTATTGAGCCAGGTCGCCCCTTACTACAGTTCCTTACCACGAAGTGTTTGAAAAGAAAATAATTCGGTATTTCGGGGCTTCTGACATTATTACTCCTTTGCGGAAGTTAGGCCTAAAATTGAAAAAGGATTATATTTTTTCTCTGGGCCCCTTCCACCTCTTAGTTCGTTTATTTTCCCGTTAGTTTTCACCTGTTTTCGCTTTATAGTTGTGTTATCTCTTAGCAGTTCTTTCGTTAGTTGAGTTATGGTTGTGGTATACATGTTTTATCGCTCGTATAGTTGTGTTATTTTCAAATTATACTCCATAATAGAGAGGCTCCGAACACCCAGCATTGTATATTAAGCTCTTAATTTGACATTTTTTTCTAACGTGACCAGATTCGTCCTGCGCCCTTTTCATTGAATTTTTTCCCCCATGGCATATTTCTCCAAGGAAAGATCCTCCCACATAGCCCCCTCCCTCAACCCTACCCCCAAAACCAAAAAAATCCCCCTGAAAACGTCTGTACACTTTCCAATAACCATTATTATATGTAAACACTGGTTGAAGTATGTAACTTGCAACCCCTCCCCCAGGGCCTGTGGGGGAGCAAGTCATCCCCAAAAACATAGTTATTATGATTTTCGACTATGCTAAACAAAATGGCTATCTCAAAATTTTGATCCGTTGACTTTGGGAAAAAAATGAGCGTGGGAGGGGGCCTAGATGCCCTCCAATTTTTTTGGTCACTTAAAAAGGGCACTAGAACTTTTCATTTCCGTTAGAATGAGCCCTCTTGCGACATTCTAGGACCACTTGGTCGATACGATGACCCCTGGGGAAAAAAAAACAAACAAACAAATAAACACGCACCCGTGATTTGTCTTCGGGCAAAAAATGCAAAATTCCACATTTTTGTAGATAGGAGCTTGGAACTTCTACAGTAGGGTTCTCTGATACGCTGAATCTGATGGTGTCATTTTCGTTAAGATCGTACGACTTTTAGGGGGTATTTCCCCCTATTTTCCTAAATAAGGCATATTTTCTCAGGCTCGTAACTTCTGACGGCTAAGACTAAACTTGATGAAACTTATATATTTAAAATCAGCATTAAAATGCGATTCTTTTGATGTAGCTATTGATATCAAAATTCAATTGTTTAGAGTTTTGGTTACTATTGAGCCGGATCGCTCCTTACTACAGTTCGTTACCACGAACTGTTTGATCAAATATTCTTGCACCCTTCATAAGCTTCCTTATGGGTTAGCACATTTCTTTCCCAAACTCTGTGCCTCCGTTTTTCAAAAAATGCAATAACGAAACCTCGGACGGCAAGTATTTTCCCCAAACGTCACTCACCATCCAGATTACAACAGCCTCGAGCTGTTTCTGAACCTATCCCAGTTTTGTCTCCCATTCGCTGCGTTACTTCCAGATATGAAAATACCTTTGTCCCCAACATCACAGAAAAAATAAATAAAATAGTCAACTAGTTTCTCCTCCCCCTTCTTTTTTTGTGAGGTGCTTTAGGTCATTACACTAATTTGCTTGCCTCCCGCTGTTTTGGTTTAGTTTCCCTTTTAATTCATATGTGTTTTTCGTGTGTTTTATGCTTCGTTCTTTTTTTGTGAGTTTTTGACTTTTTTTAGTGTCCCTTTTAATTTGTAGATATATATGTTTATTTCTTGTTCATTTCTGTGTTATTATACTTTTTTGTCCCCTTTCCTTTTTTTCTGACTTGTATATTTTTTTGTTTATTTTTTTGACTCATAATTTGATTATTCATTATTATTAGCTTTGTGGTTTTTGCTTGGTTTGTTTTATTAATCGACTCCAAAGTCCAAATTCGGCCCTTTGAGGGTTTGTGATAGTGATTTTTTTGAAATAAATATCTTATCGTATCTTATCCTTTATCATACCTGTCACTTTTATTGACTACAAGAAATTTATGAGGGACACTTTTCTTATAATCAAATTGTCAAGTTTTTCTTGCAGGTCAGGTTTAATTTCTTCATAAAAATCCTCGGTTCGAATAATAAGAATAAGACTATCAGCATCCAAATAACATAGGCAAATGTTTTCATTATATTTTGGTTTCATGTAATCATAATGGAATTTATACATCAGTAGCTTAGACAGCTCTAACACAGTAAATACAATAGGAATACATTCATCTAGATTTATTTTGACTTAATATTTCTAGATTTAGGTTTTTTAACTTATTTTTGTCCTCGTTCATCACTAGTGATTACTTCAATACCAGCTATTTTTCTAACATTTTCTGTGGTTTTTTCAAAACGAGCATTAATCATGAGTTTAAAAAAATCTTTCTTGAAATCATTTGTTCCTTTTTTTTATTTAGTATTAAGATTTATATATTCTCTTAAAAAGGGTGACTAAGTAAATGCTAGCATTCTATGTACCTTTTTCAATACTAAGCCGTGTCTTTAAATGAAATTCAAAATCATTATAATGCAAAAAATAATTTATTTTATTATTTAAAGTTGCACTTAATTTTTATTCAAAATGTTCAGGAGTTAGTGGTAAATCCCTTTTTAAATTGTTTTAAGTCTTTTGGATATTATAGATCAACTTGGAAAATAGCTCCTATATTGAAAATATTGAAAATAGCCCTTATTCATTTCTGACTGAACATAATATTTTAATTGTTGGTAATAGTCTGAGTTGTTGTTTTCTTTTAGATCGGCGGGTATATTGATAAGGGTAAAGTCTTTTTCAGCTAAATTTTGTGACATCACCCAGCCATATATATCATTAACGTCTGAATATATTAAATAATTTGAAGATTGTGTTTGTATGAAATTTTTCATTTATTTTTTATTTACTATAACATAGCTTTTCATACACTGAGATAAACATCCTCTGATTTCTCTTTCAATAAAGATATACATATCTTCGTCAGAAAATAATGGAACCTTAGATTTAGATCATTTGAGAAAAGCTTCTTAGTCCTGGTGCTGAGAAGAAATGCAATGGATCTAGTGGATCTAATTTATAAATTTTTAAACGGAGGTTTATAAGATTTTCAACAAAATCAGATAAAATTAAGACATCACTTCTTAAGAATAACAGAGTTTAATCTGATAGTGTTTTACATTTAAATAATTTCAAAATATTTTTGCTCTTATATATTCTTCTTCAGAAATCTTTTTCCCTGTTAAGCTAGAATAAAACTTGTCTATTGAAGGTAATTGCGTATCAGTTATTCTCTTATAGCTATCAATATATTAAAAGGAATATTTTCGTTCTTTCTTATTTCCTTAAATTTTTCAGTATGTTGAAATACATCACAAGTATATTTGAAAATATTTCTTAAAGAATCGCAATTTATTTTTTACTCACATTTAGCTAAATTATTAGATAGGCCATCTAACGATGGAGTCATAGAACGGAGTGAATTTGTGAAATGCATTTTGTATTCGGTTTCATTTTGTTATTGTTATTATACTTTTATTGTTATATACTTTTATTGTTATATAGAATGATATAAAACTCTCCGATGAATCAAAAATACCGCTCATTTATTCTCTAAGAAATAAATGAGAATCATCTTTTGAGAGATTTAGCATGGAAACAGATATATGTTTAGGAATTCTTAGGTTTGTATTACATTGTGCATAAGTAAACCCACAAATATAACCAGTCATATCGTCATGATCTAAATGAAAATTATAATCAACTATTTCCTTATCACACACATGACAGCATTTACTAGTTATATTATTCAATTTTTCTTTTACTTGTTTTTATGCCTAACCATGATCTCTCTATCTATTTTCAAACTCATGGCTGTGTCTGTGCACAAGTCTGTTATAGTAGTTACAAAATATCCGCTAAAATCTTCACCAAAATATTTGCAATATTCATTTTATATTTCATCAAACGAACAACATACTTCAAACCCATAGACAAATAGCTTTTTCTCTTTTACTTTAATTATCTTTTTATATTTCTTATGAGTAGATTCTTCATTTTATGATTCAAAATCAGCTAAATACAGCATGATACTTTCATTTGTTTTGTTATATTATTAAATTCAATTTCAGATCCTGTGTTTGGCAAAATGATGACAGGATCTTCACAGTTTTCGCTTATTACGTTTCTCAGCTTTCAAAACTTTAAACTTTCATTTTAGTGTCTTCTAAAGAATGTACATAGACAAATTTCATGCCCATTTTTAATTATTTGAGATGCTAGTTATCTGGTTAAAACTTTAATTAAAACATACGGATTATATAAATAGAGTAAATTAATTACATGTGTTACAGTTTTTCCATTGATCTTAAATTTAGGAATATTAGCTCTATCTACTTTGTTTTCACTTATTCCAAATAAGCAAATATTAATATTATATTTTTTCTCTAATTTATAAATATCTTGAATATCCATAATAAAATTAGCAATCCCTAAAAGTTGAATTCATTTTCATGTTTTTGATAATTTGATAGTCTGTCTACTTGATGTTTTAGCTGGATTTATTTTGAATATTGACCAAAGAAAGTAGTTATTATCATTATTCTTTATATTAATGTAAGCTTTTTATTTTTTTAAAATTCAGGTAGCTCTTCTAAGTACCTCCCACATAATTTGATAATCTTGTAATTTGATAATCAATTCCATCGTCTCATTCAAATTGTAAGCCTGATTTTGGTGTATTGCCTATGTCTAATAGTTGTATATTACTGTGATTACTATTTAGATGGCTTTTTTCGATGTAACTATTTTTATTATAGATCCTGGAGTAGCTATGATCATGAATAGGTTCAAACTCTTCATTATTCTTCTGAGAATAAAAAATTACATGTTTTAGTAAATTGAAACCTTTAACTATTTCTGTTATTCATTCTATATGTTCAATCTCTTAAAAAGGGTCAAAAAGTGATCAAAAATCGGTTCCTTTTGAATTCATTGATACATTAACTGCAAGAAAATTTTCTCTAATCTATTGTAAATTTGGATTGTTATGATGTTCTTTTTCTTTAAACATATACCCTGGGATATCTGAAACTTCTGTTTTTTTCTTATTTATAAATAAATTCAAAATGTCAATATTTTCTACTTTTTTAACAAACTGTCTACCAGTTATATCTCGAATGATTTATCGATTTTATCAACATACTTTTTATTGACTTCTATTTGATTATTAAAAGAACTTTTTACTTTATTCTTCACTTCAGTAATATTTATTCTGCTTAATCTGTTTTGATTTTAAGAATTTTTGAAGTTCGATAACATCTTCTTTTCATAAACTATTAGTTTGAAGTTTTACATCCGACATTATTTTATTTTTTTCTTTAATTTCATTTTCTAATTTTACTTTTATTTCAGGTTCAATATTATAATAATACTGGTTTTTGTCTTTTATTTTGTTTTTACATTTATGGACCATTGGAAATAATGATTTTAAAATGAAATTTCATTGTTAGGATGATTATTCGTGACATTGAATATTTGAAGTTTTTTGCAATAGTCTTTAAATTATGATTTTTAGTAAATACCCGCAATTCATAAATATTATAATACGGAAAACGATTTTTAATCTTGACGAAGTTTGATTTCCGTTGTACACAACTTTTAATTGCTTCTTCAATGTTACCCATTTATTAGGAGCTGATTTTTTTTAACGAAATTCCGAATCTACAATATATCTAAGCCTGAAAAATTTTATTACTTGTTTTATACTACTCCTGAGACTTTCTTGAGAATTTGGAAGTTTTTTAGTTTTCATTACTATGTTTCATGATTTAAATTGGTTTAATAGCTTAAATCTGTAATAAATGGAGATTTACTGTGTGCAATGTAAAAAAAATACTGCTCCCGAGTTTTTAACGAAAGAAATGAAGTGCCAATGATTAATGGTATTTGTGTATTTTGTGGTTGCAAGGAAACTAGTTTTTTTCTTTTAAAGGAAGCAAAGAGAAT
>NW_027062835.1:155441-167941 GCF_032884065.1 Artemia franciscana | reverse complement strand
AATTGAGTCTTCTGATTTTGCGACAATGTATACTACATTATCACTTAATGTAGGGTTAGATAATTTAAAAACAGTTTTCTAGAAATCTTTCCTCTTATCTAATAAGACATTCTTAAAAATAGACACTTATAATACAAAAGCTATATGGACAAAATGCTTTGAGACTAGAGTTAACTCAACATGTTACAACTTAGATATGATTTCTGATTTATTAGATTTTGTTTTATATAATACTTATATGAGATTTAATAGTAATTTGTACAAGTAAATCGTGGGAATTCCCATGGGGGGGGGGGAATGCCAGCCCGTTTAAAGCTGACTTGTTTTTAAGTCAACACAAATATAAATATATGATGGGTAAGAATCCAAATAATTTAAAACATGTTTTGTTAAAAAATAAAAGATATTTAGATGATATTTTGGTTTTAAATTGTAAGGATTTCATTGATATTTCTAAAAATATATATCCATCAGAGCTTACTCTTGAACCTAGACATGGCACTGGTCTAGAAGATCATTTCTTAGATTTGAATATTAATATTTCTGATAATAATAAATTAAGTTTTCAAATGTATAATAAAACGGATGATTTTGATTTTGAGTTGACTAATTTCCCGTTCCCTGAAAGTAATATACACTCAAATAACATATTTTTGGCATTTTTCTCACAGTTACTTAGATATGCAAGGATTTGCAGTAATTACATTGATTTTAGAAATAGATGTAAAACGTTAAGCCAAAAATTGATTTTAAGAGGTTTTTCTGCAAATAGATTAACTTGGCAATTAAAAAAATAGTTTTCATTATAATGACAATTAAAATCAATACCAAAAGAATTATCTTGAAAAACTTTGCGAAATCTTTGGTTATTTTGGGATTTCCTTGTTATAGAGTTTGGCGTGTCTCTAGTTTCTGACGGTAGACTTCCGGAAAATTTTGCATATTCTCCTGATGAGCCCTTATGTTGGTCTGCTACCTCTGAATTATTTGTCTTTATTGTTTCTATTGTTTGGAAAATAACGACTTATACTTATTGACGACATGACTGCCTGTCCATTGATTATTCTTTATGGTTGATTGTGTATGACTATGCTGTTTGACCTATGTGATTGTATAGATGAATAGGGTTAAAGCCTCATTCAAGTGCTGGTCTATATTAGTCACTAATTTAGGAAAACAGTTTACCTTTTCTCCTTCTGTCTCTTTCATGTATTTTAATATTATTTTTTTTATGGGATTTTGCTGCTGCATTGGTGATTTCTCTTTTCATGATATATTATCGTTTACAATGGCCTTATTTTACATTCAGTTCTTTTATTTTTATTTAGGTCAGATTTATAATAATAGAGAAATTTTGACATACAGAAAAACTTTGAATTATTGTTTAGTTTTAATGTAGATTGTGCATTGGTAACTTAAATACATGAGAGCCAGCACTAAGTTAGGATAAGCTTGTTTTGGTGTTGCTTGGTTGTTTTACATTTGTTTGTTTTTTCATAGGCATATATTTTGGGGGTGATACAAAACGCGGGGATACAATGGGGAATTTATGGTAGGCACGTAACTTGCTTGGGTAAAGAATTTAAAGTGCCAAAACCCTATAGGCAAATGTGTATTCTCCTGATGAGCCCTTGTGTTTGGTTGTTGCCTCTGAATTTCGTCTTTTTTTCAATGTTTGGTAAATGACAACTTATACTTACTGACGACACGACTGCCTGTCCATGGATTATTCCTTATAGTTGATTGAGTCGCGAAGCTCTAGTAAACCTGACAGATTATATTTACCTATTAATTTTACTTGTAAGCAGATTGAAGATATTAATTTATCGGAAATTTTAAATCAGCGGGATGTGAAACAGGTCCTTCCTAGTAATTTGAATTATAATGATAGTCCAGTTTTAACTTATAGATTTTCAACAACTATTGGGCAAATTATTTTTAAATATAATTTAATACTTAAAAGATTAGATAGGTATATAAATTGGAAACGGGTTTGTAACTGTAAGCAACTTGGCCCATTTGTAAATCCCAGTTACAAACATGTTATAACAGGGGACTTGTGAATAATAAAGCATGATGATCTTCAAATTATAATGAATAAAGGGGCTAATTTCCGTCTTTCTCATCATCTTAAACCATCAAGTGTTCTTGATGGCTTGGGAAATGATTTTGATTTTATTTATTAATAAGTGGTGTAAGAAAGAGAGTAAAAATAAAGAGAGTTTTCAGGGTTGGAAGAATTTAATTATTAGTAGAATACGAAAAAAAGTATATTCTAATTTTAAAAATCGTAGCACTAAATCATTTTTAATAATCCTAAGATTAAACAAGCAATTGCTAATCTACAGAATGAATTTGTATTTGTGGCAGTGGATAAGGCTAATAATAATTTTGGCTTAATTTGTCTGAAGTTGTATTGTGATATCTTAAAAAGGGAGATATGCACGACTGATTTTTACGAAAAGGTAAATATAGAGGATGAGAATTTAATCGAAAAAACGGAAGAAATATTTTTTAAAACTTTTAATATTAAATTAAATGATAAAGATAAAAAGTTTGCTTTCCTATATTGGAATGTAAAATTTCATAAGAATCCCCCTAATTCACGGTCTATTGCTGGAGCAGCTAAATGTCCAGCCCGCCTTGCTCTTACTGACCTCTCTTTAATTTTAAAGGAAAGTATAAATAAACTTAAAACCTATTGTTCTGGTATTGAAAATATTTCGAATTTTAATCCATTTTGGAGTGTTAATAATTCACTGCAGGTGATAGATTCTTTAACAATGGTTTCAGCTAAAAGAATTGAGTCTTTTGATTTTTCGACAATGTATACTAATTCATCATTTAATTTAGTGTTAGATAATTTAAAAACTGTTATCAAGAAATCTTTCCTCTTATCTAGCAAAAGGTTGTTAAAAATAGACACTTATAATAAAAAAGTTATATGGACAAATTGCTTTAAGACCACAGTTAACTTCAGATGTTACAGCTTGGATATGATTTTTGAGTTATTAGAATTTGTTGTATACAGTACTTATATAAGACTTGGTGGTGATTTGTACAAGCAAATCGTGGAAATTTTCATGGCGGGGGGGGGGGAATGCTAGCCCATTTATAGCTGACTTGTTTTTAAGTTAACTAGAATATAAATATATGATGGAAAAGAATAATCCAAATAATTTAAAACACGTTTTGTCAAATAATAAAAGATATTTAGATGACATAATATTGGTCTTAAATTGTAATTATTTCATTGATATTTCTAAATATATATATATCCCTCAGAGCTTACTCTTGAACCTAGTCGTGGCGCTGGTCATGAAGATCATTTCTTAGATTTAAATATTAATATTTCTGATAATAATAAATTAAGTTTTAAAATGTATAATAAAACGGATGATTTTGATTTTGAAGTGATTAATTTCCTATTCCCTGAAAGTAATATATATTCAAGTATCACATATTCGGAGTTTTTCTCACAGTTACTTCATTATGCAAGAATTTGCAGTAATTACATTTATTTTAAAAAAATATGTTAAATTTTAAGCCAAAAATTCATATTAAGAGGTTTTCCTGCAAATAAATTAACTTGGCAATTTAAAAAATTTAGTTTTCATTATAACAAACTTATAAATAAATACCAAAATAATTGTCTGGAAATATTTAAGGAAACTTTTGGCTAATTTCGGAGAATCATAAAAAGATTCTGCAGCGCCATATATTTTGATTTGTGTTTCTAATAGAGCAATTTTTTTTACCTCATGGTAAAGATGAATTCTATAATTGTTTAATTCATTCAGGTTTTTTGCAAAGTGTTAATATTTGCGATTAGGTAAAATTTATCACATTTAGTTTACCTATTGTTGCTAAAAAGAGGAATGTATTAGCAGGATAAGTTTGTTTTGGTGTTACTTGGTTGTCCTACATTTGCTGGGTTTTTTTCATTGGCACGTATTTTTGAGGTGATACTTGACATGGGGATGCCATGGATATTCTTTGGTAGGCACAACACTTGACTGGGTAGAGAATTTAAATTACCGAAACCCTATAGGCAAGTGTATTCTCCTGATGAGCCCAAGTGTTAGGTTGTTTCCTCTGAATTATTTGTCTTTATTGTTTTTATTGTTTGGTAAAAGAAGACTTGTACTTATTGACAACATGACTGTCAGTCCATGGATTATTCTTTATGGTTGATTGTTTATGGCTATACTGTTTGACCAATGGAGCTGTATAGACGAGTAGGGTTAATGCCTCATTCAAGTACTGATCTATATTAACCATTAATGTAGGAAAATAGTTTTCTCTTTCTGCTTCTACCTCCTTTATTTTTTCTTTTTTCTTTTTTTTTGTACTGTTACATTGATGATTTCTCTTTTCATTAGCAATATATATATATATATATATATATATATATATATATATATATATATATATATATATATATATATATATATAATATATATATATATATATATATATATATATATATATATATATATATATATATATATATATATATATATATATATATATCTCACTTTGCTATATATATATATATACTTTGCTATATATATACATTGCTATATATATCACTTTGCTATATATATATATATATATATATATATATCTCACTCACTATATATATATATATATATATATATATATATATATATATATATATATATATATATATATATATATATATATATATATATATATATATATATATATATATAGCCTATATATATATATATATATATATATATATATATATATTTATATATATATATATATATATATATATATATATATATATATATATATATATATATATATATATATATATATATATATATATTATATATATATATATATATATATATATATATAAATATATATATATATATATATATATATATATACATGTATATATATATATATATAATATATATATATATATATATATATATATATATATATATATATATATATATATATATATAAATATATATATATATATATATTATATATATATATATATATATATATATATATATATTATATATATATATATATTTATATATATATATATATATATATATATATATATATATATATATATATATATATATATATATAATATATCTATATATATATATATGTATATATATATATATATATATATATATATATATATATAATATATATATATATATATATATATATATATATATATATATATATATATATATATATATATATATATATATATATATATATATATATATGTATATATATATATATATATATATATATATATATATATTATATATATATATATATATATTTATATATATATGTAATATAGACACTGGAAAAGGTAATAAAACACTCTGACATATAGGCAAAGTGAGATACAAACAAAATCAGAGATAAGAACAAAGAGTCAGAGGCACTAACACACAAACACAGAAAAAGAGACGGGATTACGCAGATTCAGTGAGCCAGAAAGGAAGAAAGATGGATAGATAGATAGATAGAGGGAGAGAGAGAGAGAGGGAGAAAGAGAGAGAGAAAAAACATACACAAACAAAGAGAGTCATATACATCGAGGGAATGGAAAAGAGACTAAACAAACACACAGAGTTCTACACATAAAGACAGACGCAGAGACATGCAAGCACACATTCAGAGATAAACGCGAACACAAAGAGCAAGACACATAATCACACAAGAGCAAACGCAAAGAAGAAAAAGACGCAGTCAGACCCACAGAAATGGAGAGAGAGAGAGACGATATAACAAAGACTCAGAACCAGACACACAAACAAACAGAGAAACAGAGACAGACACAGATACAGGCAAAGACACAGTCAAACACACAAACACGGGGAGAGAGAGACGAAAAAAACAAAGGAGTTCCAGAGACATAAACACACAAAGACAGAAACAGAGACAGGCTAATGCACAGTCAGACCTATAGATACTGAGAGGGAGAGGGGAAATTCCAACACAGTAAGTCAGACGAAGAAATACAGACAAAGACAGAAGGCAAATACACATTCAAATAAACAAGCAGGGAGAGAGTGAAAAAACAAACCCACAAACAAACAGAGACAAACACATAATCACACAAAGATAGATACAGAGACAGTTAAACACAGAGTTGGATAAAAAAACACTGAGAGGGAGACAGAAAAAAAACAAAAACGAACACGCAAAAGGTTAAAGCTTCCAATTGAAGTTTTTAAGAGAACACTTGGGAACATGTTGAAAATAATGAAAAGATACTATGATGAAAAGAAAAATCATCAATGCAACAGGAAAATGTGTGCCATTGTTGTCATAAGTAGGAATATGCAAACACAATAGGTAAAGTTAAGAATATAAGTTGAAACTTAAAAGGAGTGGTGCGAGGAATATTGCACTAAACTGAATGACTCTAATTACATCAAGGGCTGTCCAAAAAGACGTAATTAGTGCCATAGAGGCCAGTATGGGTATCAATCTAAAATTTTCTGAGACCACTGAAGTGGATAATGATTTGATTCAGAATTAACTTTATCAATACAGCTTTTCAAAATGGACTATCTGCAAAATTTCAGGAATAGCTTAAGCTGCTGAATTGGAGCTTTCAGGGATTGCTTTGTCAGCTTAAACTATTGTGAAAGGGTTTATTTTTTCATCAAGTTACACATTGCGCAAGCCAATTTAGATATACGAAGATAATTTTGATTCGAAAGAGACTATGTGCAAACAAGGTTTCAATACGGTGCGTTTGTATTTTTGTCTGGGATGTAAGGCTGATGAATGGATGGTGATAAAATTTGAGTATTTTACTTTCGGGTAGTTTTAAAGTGAAGCTAAATGAAGCGAAAATTTTAAATTCAGGAAGGAGAAAACAGTAAATGAAAGGACGCTGTGCGTATCCAAATCATTATTGCTGTGTATCTGTAATATCTTGATAAAGTCCTGGGCTCTGAATCAAATACTCAAAACTACTGTTAGAAAAAGGAGAGGAGTTTGAATCAATTCATCCAAATTTTGTCCTGGGTGAGGGGAAGGGGCTTAAAACTTTTTATTTTTGATTCACTAATCTTCTTGTGGGGCTTGTAATATCTACAAAGTTGAGCAGTGAAGTATATAAACGACAAAAAGCAATTCCAAGTTGTAGAAATAGTACATAATCCATATCTTAAAGACAAAATGGGTATCAAGTTTAACTTTTAGGCAGGATTTAGGGAGGAGAAGAGGCAAATAAATGTTTCGCCGTGTCACAGAAGGAAGGGTATAAAGGGTAATGGCTAAAGCAGAAGAAATTATGAATTTATACCTAGCATAACACCTTATTTGCAAAAAAATGTTCACGGTATTGGGAGTGGAAAGCTGAACCTTTTGAGCTCATGAAATTGCAAGGCATGCATCATATAATGAATGCCAACAGAATAAGGTTAAAAATTGTCGGCACAAATTGGGAAAGAGAGAAGTGAGAGACCCAGTAAACTTCAAATTATGATATCAGGAAGGGGAATGAGCTGTGTACTTTTGTCTTTATCTGTAGAAGTGTTTTGAAGTACGAGATTCTATTAGACTTTTTACTAACAAACTGGAAACAAATCAGAGTATTGAGTTGAAATTTTGGAACTATGGATTAGGAGGAGATGGTACAATTCAATCAAATGAAAATATTAGTCAAAATTCAAAATTCCATCTCATCAAAATTCAAATTTGCACTAACAGGGAAGGTTAGAAACAAATATTTCCAGGTCAATTAGAGGAAGCAAGAGAGAGAGGCCGTAGTATTTCCAATATATTAATGGAAAGAAAGCTATAACGAGTGTTTCTTTTATTTACCTAATCACTTTTGTTTTTTCAGCACAATAAGAACTACAATTTGTCCAAGGAAAATTTTAAATGTCATTTTAAAATAATTAAATCAAAAGGATATTAATTAAATCAATATTGTAAGAAACATTTTAATATGTCTTCTAACCCTGATTTATATTTCATTTTTTTTACTTATTAAAAGTATTATAAAAAATCAAATGAAAAACAGTAACTTATTTATTCCCCTTATTTGTGTCACTTAAGCAATAAAAAAGTATACTCTTGATCTGTTGCAACTTTTATTTGAAAACCTGTTAAGCATTACGATATTTTTGTTGATATGTTCTTAAAAATAAATACATACTTATTTAAATAGACATCATTTAGTGAAAATAAAAAATCGAATAGTTTCGCGTAAACAAATCATGATCAATAGAGTAAATATGGCAACCTAGGGCTTGGATACTTTAAAAAAGGTCCCAACTGCTAGGTTTATTTTAACTTGAAGCACTATGCTTTGAATTGAAATTTCAATGAAATTATTAGTAGTTTTTGGCATAATGCTTACAAGTATTGCCCGATCCCGGTGTAAAAGAGACATCTGAGTTGCTAAGCTCATATTTAGGCCCAATAGACATAAACACAGCCTTCAAATGGTACACAAGAGTTATTTGGAATAGCTAGCCCCTCACACTGATCTTAACACCTTTTTAGATGTACTTCGAAATATTTTTATTCCAGACGTTTTGCCAAGAATTTTATGTTCATGAATTGTGTTTCATATCTTTAAAACACAGTGTTTATAAGACATAGATTTGCTGTGAAATTTGAAACTGAATATGAAAATGTTATGATATTAGTTTGTTAGGTTATAGATTATGAAATGAAAATTGTATACATTTTTTAGTTATGATTTTCTTCTTCCCAAGGATGAATAGATATATTTTGGGGATGACTACTACGACATACACAGAGGAAGTAGTATTGGAGTTTTTACCTCCCAAACTGGCTTTTAAACTCAATGGATATTCTTAGTTTTTTTGTTGCCAACTCTTTTTGCTTCTAAAAACCTTTGAAACACTATAATATTTCCAACGGTACATATAGAGGGGTTACTATTGGAATTGCTGATCACAAACCGATTTTGAAACCCAAAGGACATTCTTAAGCCATTTTGTTTCTGGCACATGTGCAAGTACTTCCACACTTCAAAAGGTAATAAAGGGTAATGAGCCCACTGATTAGCTTTTAATCAAAACTGTGATACTGATATTCCTCTGTTCAATTTGGAAGAGTTTAATTGTAGAAAGGGAATATCAGCTCCCTGACGCTGATGCTCGCGTCTTTGTACAGTAGAAGCCAAGAGACATTTCTACTCGATAAATTGTTATTAGGAACCCTAAAATATATATCAAAATCAAGTTATAAACTGGAATCATTTGTCGAGGATGACCGCTGATAAATTTAAGTATTTTCTAATGTATATATGCCTATTTTTATTAATGCAAAAATTTATTATAAGGAGCATTTATGATTAGACCTCTTGCATAAACTTTAAAAATAAAATAAAATATATCTATAGAATGTCTAGGGTTTACAAGAGGGGGCAAAAAATGAGCTAAAGACCAATCATGGCATATGTGTACCATGATAATAATCTTGGACACTCAAACATTATGGTGCTAAATGATATCTTATGGCCCTTGTCACTTGTGAACTCCTTTCTAGGCACCCGATAGTAGATTTTTGGGTCTCCCGTGGCACCTATTATCATTTTTTAAGAATTTTGAGAATTGTGCTTCGAATCCAATAGCTTATGTTTTCGCAAGTCATTCATATAATTCCTCAAGCACTTTTAATCATTTTTTAATGCAAAAATGGTTATTTGAACCTGATGGTTAATTATTTTTTTATCCATTTATATTATCCCTCAAGTGTTTTCATGTTACACTATTTATTCACAATATATATTATGCATTTTCAGAATTTTCCTGATAAGACATAAGACCATTTATTTTTATTTTGCCAGCCCATTTCAGTTCCAGATAAGAAATTAAGGTGCCTCATTGCTCAAAACTGAGCTATTGACCTACCTCTTGTTATACCAATAATTGGATCCAACTGTTTTTTCTTTTTCATTGCGTAGATCCAATTAAAATACTCATCGCCTGTGGAACTTCGTTTCAGTAATATGGTAACGTATTATATTAATTTTAAAACCCATTTTCTTAGCCTAACTAATACAATAACACCATGCTCCATGCTCCGTAGTATTCAATGTTATTCTAGAGAATATGTATTCTGGAAAATAATCCAGATGACTTATGCACTTTTACTACAGAAGCAAAGTCCAATGCCTAAAACAAATATAGTCCCAACATATTGTACATCTTTCAAATGATCATGACATTCATTAATTGTTACCATATTATTATCATCTAAAGATGACAAAGTATTTTGTTGTTTTTATTATGTAGACCACATTATATCTTACCAGATATACTTTTTAGATAACTTGCCCATGTGGAGAAGTCCTGAAGTAACTCTAATTTATAGAGAAAGCATTTTTCTATGAGGTAAAATTTCAATCCAAAGTATTTGTTTTGAAATGTTTCCATCAATATTAGAATCATATTTTTTATTGAGGAACAATAACCTGCACAGTTAGGACAGGCCTTAGAATCTAGACAACCTGAAATTTCAGAGTTTAAAGTTCATTATATTGTTCATGTAGTTTTTCGGTCTTTTGGCCTTTTTTCTAAAATAGAAAGCAGAGTTTGTCGGAAATAAATTTGTACTATCATTATGGAAACTTGGATTTATGTAATTGGACTTTTTCTCTTAATTATAACTTAAGCGTTATTGTAAACCATAAAATAGCTAATCAACAAATGAAATTGAGTCGTTTTTTTGTCAGAATTGCCCTCCTCATCTATCCGACCCAAAATTTAGTCATTGTCGGAATAACAAAAATAAATTTACATATAATAGTAATTTTTTCACTACTCTTTGACTACCTTCTCTTGCAGGAATTGTTTCTAAAAATAGATACTGATGGTTCTAAGCACCATCAAATGAATCTAATAAAAAATATTTAACCTTAGTAACAGTGACAACTAATTCACAAAATACATCTTGGTCATTTTATATTACTAGCAATTGTAGCATGGCCATTATCGAAGAACCTGCAATCAACCGTTCATACATTCACTAGTATGGTAAGACCAATAGTGTAATGAACTAGCATGGTTTTTGCAGGAGTTTTCTGTAGTTAAGTAGGAAAATACTAGACTTACAAAAAGTTGGCGTAATCTATAAAAATAGTTTTATACTTGTTTGTGAATGGCTCTGACAGCGTTGGTTTTTCCAATGGAAACTATTTTCCGAATGTCAATTTTTTGTTTGAGAGACATTACATGCCTTATCCAAAAGATCATTGAATTTACAAAGGATCAATGCTTCTTCAGTTATCCTAGCTGTAATTCTCATCCTCAAATTTTCTAAAAAAAACGAAAAACGATTATTCAAAGAGTAGTATTAAGGAACAGTACACTTCATTATTTAAAAATAAAATGGTATTCAAAAAATTCACAATCTTGAGGGCAATTTACATTAGATACTTTAACCTTTTTTACTAGTTTTAATCTCCTAAGCTTGTTAGTTTATAATATGGACAACATGTGAATTTTCATTTTTAAATTTTTGAGAACGAGAAAGATCATGAAATTTGAGTGAGATAAAAAAATTTAAGGACCAAAAAAATCTTTCATGGCTCCTTAACAACTTAGTAGTCTTATATATAGTTTTGTCAAATAAAGCAAAAAACAAGCTTTTCTTTTGTATAGCACCATGAGTTGTAAATATAATTGTATACCATCTTACAACTATCCATTTTAAAGAGAAATGGATATTTGAAATTGAATTACTTTTCCTTTATTTTGTGTTATGCTTCCAAAAATTCATTGCCCAAAGAATAATCTATGCTGAATACGCTTGTTATAACTTAATTTTTTTTACCATGCTCTTACATCCTGACTCCAAAGTTTTATTAGTGGAAATGGGATTGTAAAAAGATGGAACACTACTTATCGTCCTTAGGCATCTGTGGAGAGACTAAGGTTTAAGGTCTTGGTAAATTTTTTAGCATAATAAATGGAATTAGCCTCTGATCTTCAAGCTGCCTAGAGGCTCCTATTTTTTCTTCAAATTACGTATATACTTAATACTATTTAATTTCCCTGTCAACAATCTGCCAAACAAATGTAACAGACACAATTTTAACAATACAAACCTAGTCCCCTTCCCCTTTAGCTCCTAAGAACATAGCCTTAGGCTGCTCACAAAACGTTTTGATTGTGTTACTTTGCGTTGTTTTGTGTAAATGTCTCATCATACAGTTGGTTCAGCTTAGGGCTAAGCTTAGATGCTAGGGCTAAGGCATGTAATAAAAGGAGTCTTGAATTGCAATAGTAATAGTAATAGATGATTTGCTAAAATTTTTTGAATATGAAAAAATATTTGTTTAATAAGGCTAATAGTGCTTGGCCCTCTGACAGTGATACAAAGCACTCCCATTGGAGTGTCCACGGGTACAAACATGAATGGCAAGTACGTCGGTGTATACAATACTCCAAGTGGTTAAACATAGTTTCAGACATCTGGGGTAAAATTAA
>NW_027062835.1:92191-155341 GCF_032884065.1 Artemia franciscana | reverse complement strand
CAAAAACGAACACGCAAAAGGTTAAAGCTTCCAATTGAAGTTTTTAAGAGAACACTTGGGAACATGTTGAAAATAATGAAAAGATACTATGATGAAAAGAAAAATCATCAATGCAACAGGAAAATGTGTGCCATTGTTGTCATAAGTAGGAATATGCAAACACAATAGGTAAAGTTAAGAATATTAAGTTGAAACTTAAAAGGAGTGGTGCGAGGAATATTGCACTAAACTGAATGACTCTAATTACATCAAGGCTGTCCAAAAAGACGTAATTAGTGCCATAGAGGCCAGTATGGGTATCAATCTAAAATTTTCTGAGACCACTGAAGTGGATAATGATTTGATTCAGAATTAACTTTATCAATACAGCTTTTCAAAATGGACTATCTGCAAAATTTCAGGAATAGCTTAAGCTGCTGAATTGGAGCTTTCAGGGATTGCTTTGTCAGCTTAAACTATTGTGAAAGGGTTTATTTTTTCATCAAGTTACACATTGCGCAAGCCAATTTTAGATATACGAAGATAATTTTGATTCGAAAGAGACTATGTGCAAACAAGGTTTCAATACGGTGCGTTTGTATTTTGTCTGGGATGTAAGGCTGATGAATGGATGGTGATAAAATTTGAGTATTTTACTTTCGGGTAGTTTTAAAGTGAAGCTAAATGAAGCGAAAATTTTAAATTCAGGAAGGAGAAAACAGTAAGTGATAGGACGTATCCAAATCATTATAGTGTATATCTGCAATATCTTGATAAAGTCCTGGGCTCTGAATCAAATACTCAAAACTACTGTTAGAAAAAGGAGAGGAGTTTGAATCAATTCATCCAAATTTTGTCCTGGGTGAGGGGAAGGGGCTTAAAACTTTTTATTTTTGATTCACTAATCTTCTTGTGGGGCTTGTAATATCTACAAAGTTGAGCAGTGAAGTATATTAAACGACAAAAAGCAATTCCAAGTTGTAGAAATAGTACATAATCCATATCTTAAAGACAAAATGGGTATCAAGTTTAACTTTTAGGCAGGATTTAGGGAGGAGAAGAGGCAAATAAATGTTTCGCCGTGTCACAGAAGGAAGGGTATAAAGGGTAATGGCTAAAGCAGAAGAAATTATGAATATTATACCTAGCATAACACCTTATTTGCAAAAAAAATGTTCACGGTATTGGGAGTGGAAAGCTGAACCTTTTGAGCTCATGAAATTGCAGGCATGCATCATATAATGAATGCCAACAGAATAAGGTTAAAAATTGTCGGCACAAATTGGGAAAGAGAGAAGTGAGAGACCCAGTAAACTTCAAATTATGATATCAGGAAGGGGAATGAGCTGTGTACTTTTGTCTTTATCTGTAGAAGTGTTTTGAAGTACGAGATTCTATTAGACTTTTTACTAACAAACTGGAAACAAATCAGAGTATTGAGTTGAAATTTTGGAACTATGGATTAGGAGGAGATGGTACAATTCAATCAAATGAAAATATTAGTCAAAATTCAAAATTCCATCTCATCAAAATTCAAATTTGCACTAACAGGGAAGGTTAGAAACAAATATTTCCAGGTCAATTAGAGGAAGCAAGAGAGAGAGGCCGTAGTATTTCCAATATATTAATGGAAAGAAAGCTATAACGAGTGTTTCTTTTATTTACCTAATCACTTTTGTTTTTTCAGCACCAATAAGAACTACAATTTGTCCAAGGAAAATTTTTAAATGTCATTTTAAAATAATTAAATCAAAAGGATATTAATTAAATCAATATTGTAAGAAACATTTTAATATGTCTTCTAACCCTGATTTATATTTCATTTTTTTTACTTATTAAAAGTATTATAAAAAATCAAATGAAAAACAGTAACTTATTTATTCCCCTTATTTGTGTCACTTAAGCAATAAAAAAGTATACTCTTGATCTGTTGCAACTTTTATTTGAAAACCTGTTAAGCATTACGATATTTTTGTTGATATGTTCTTAAAAATAAATACATACTTATTTAAATAGACATCATTTAGTGAAAATAAAAAATCGAATAGTTTCGCGGAAACAAATCATGATCAATAGAGTAAATATGGCAACCTAGGGCTTGGATACTTTAAAAAAGGTCCCAACTGCTAGGTTTATTTTAACTTGAAGCACTATGCTTTGAATTGAAATTTCAATGAAATTATTAGTAGTTTTGGCATAATGCTTACAAGTATTGCCCGATCCCGGTGTAAAAGAGACATCTGGAGTTGCTAAGCTCATATTTAGGCCCAATAGACATAAACACAGCCTTCAAATGGTACACAAGAGTTATTTGGAATAGCTAGCCCCTCACACTGATCTTAACACCTTTTTAGATGTACTTCGAAATATTTTTATTCCAGACGTTTTGCCAAGAATTTTATGTTCATGAATTGTGTTTCATATCTTTAAAACACAGTGTTTATAAGACATAGATTTGCTGTGAAATTTGAAACTGAATTATGAAAATGTTATGATATTAGTTTGTTAGGTTATAGATTATGAAATGAAAATTGTATACATTTTTTAGTTATGATTTTCTTCTTCCCAAGGATGAATAGATATATTTTGGGGATGACTACTACGACATACACAGAGGAAGTAGTATTGGAGTTTTTACCTCCCAAACTGGCTTTTAAACTCAATGGATATTCTTAGTTTTTTTGTTGCCAACTCTTTTTGCTTCTAAAAACCTTTGAAACACTATAATATTTCCAACGGTACATATAGAGGGGATACTATTGGAATTGCTGATCACAAACCGATTTTTGAAACCCAAAGGACATTCTTAAGCCATTTTGTTTCTGGCACATGTGCAAGTACTTCCACACTTCAAAAGGTAATAAAGGGTAATGAGCCCACTGATTAGCTTTTAATCAAAACTGTGATACTGATATTCCTCTGTTCAATTTGGAAGAGTTTAATTGTAGAAAGGGAATATCAGCTCCCTGACGCTGATGCTCGCGTCTTTGTACAGTAGAAGCCAAGAGACATTTCTACTCGATAAATTGTTATTAGGAACCCTAAAATATATATCAAAATCAAGTTATAAACTGGAATCATTTGTCGAGGATGACCGCTGATAAATTTAAGTATTTTCTAATGTATATATGCCTATTTTTATTAATGCAAAAATTTATTATAAGGAGCATTTATGATTAGACCTCTTGCATAAACTTTAAAAATAAAATAAAATATATCTATAGAATGTCTAGGGTTTACAAGAGGGGGCAAAAAATGAGCTAAAGACCAATCATGGCATATGTGTACCATGATAATAATCTTGGACACTCAAACATTATGGTGCTAAATGATATCTTATGGCCCTTGTCACTTGTGAACTCCTTTCTAGGCACCCGATAGTAGATTTTTGGGTCTCCCGTGGCACCTATTATCATTTTTTAAGAATTTTGAGAATTGTGCTTCGAATCCAATAGCTTATGTTTTCGCAAGTCATTCATATAATTCCTCAAGCACTTTTAATCATTTTTTAATGCAAAATTGGTTATTTGAACCTGATGGTTAATTATTTTTTTATCCATTTATATTATCCCTCAAGTGTTTTCATGTTACACTATTTATTCACAATATATATTATGCATTTTCAGAAATTTTCCTGATAAGACATAAGACCATTTATTTTTATTTTGCCAGCCCATTTCAGTTCCAGATAAGAAATTAAGGTGCCTCATTGCTCAAAACTGAGCTATTGACCTACCTCTTGTTATACCAATAATTGGATCCAACTGTTTTTTTCTTTTTCATTGCGTAGATCCAATTAAAATACTCATCGCCTGTGGAACTTCGTTTCAGTAATATGGTAACGTATTATATTAATTTTAAAACCCATTTTCTTAGCCTAACTAATACAATAACACCATGCTCCATGCTCCGTAGTATTCAATGTTATTCTAGAGAATATGTATTCTGGAAAATAATCCAGATGACTTATGCACTTTTACTACAGAAGCAAAGTCCAATGCCTAAAACAAATATAGTCCCAACATATTGTACATCTTTCAAATGATCATGACATTCATTAATTGTTACCATATTATTATCATCTAAAGATGACAAAGTATTTTGTTGTTTTTATTATGTAGACCACATTATATCTTACCAGATATACTTTTTAGATAACTTGCCCATGTGGAGAAGTCCTGAAGTAACTCTAATTTATAGAGAAAGCATTTTTCTATGAGGTAAAATTTCAATCCAAAGTATTTGTTTTGAAATGTTTCCATCAATATTAGAATCATATTTTTTATTGAGGAACAATAACCTGCACAGTTAGGACAGGCCTTAGAATCTAGACAACCTGAAATTTCAGAGTTTAAAGTTCATTATATTGTTCATGTAGTTTTTCGGTCTTTTGGCCTTTTTTCTAAAATAGAAAGCAGAGTTTGTCGGAAATAAATTAGTACTATCATTATGGAAACTTGTATTTATGTGATTAGACTTTTTCTCTTAATTATAACTTAAGCGTTATTGTAAACCATAAAATAGCTAATCAACAAATGAAATTGAGTCGTTTTTTGTCAGAATTGCCCTCCTCATCTATCCGACCCAAAATTTAGTCATTGTCGGAATAACAAAAATAAATTTACATATAATAGTAATTTTTTCACTACTCTTTGACTACCTTTTCTTGCAGGAATTGGTTCTAAAAATAGATACTAATGGTTCTAAGCACCATCAAATGAATCTAATAAAAAATATTTAACCTTAGTAACAGTGACAACTAATTCACAAAATACATCTTGGTCATTTTATATTACTAGCAATTGTAGCATGGCCATTATCGAAGAACCTGCAATCAACCGTTCATACATTCACTAGTATGGTAAGACCAATAGTGTAATGAACTAGCATGGTTTTTGCAGGAGTTTTCTGTAGTTAAGTAGGAAAATACTAGACTTACAAAAAGTTGGCGTAATCTATAAAAATAGTTTTATACTTGTTTGTGAATGGCTCTGACAGCGTTGGTTTTCCAATGGAAACTATTTTCCGAATGTCAATTTTTTGTTGAGAGACATTACATGCCTTATCCAAAAGATCATTGAATTTACAAAGGATCAATGCTTCTTCAGTTATCCTAGCTGTAATTCTCTCCTCAAATTTTCTAAAAAAAACGAAAAACGATTATTCAAAGAGTAGTATTAAGGAACAGTACACTTCATTATTTAAAAATAAAATGGTATTCAAAAAATTCACAATCTTGAGGGCAATTTACATTAGATACTTTAACCTTTTTTACTAGTTTTAATCTCCTAAGCTTGTTAGTTTATAATATGGACAACATGTGAATTTTCATTTTTAAATTTTTGAGAACGAGAAAGATCATGAAATTTGAGTTGAGAAAAAAAATTTAAGGACCAAAAAAATCTTTCATGGCTCCTTAACAACTTAGTAGTCTTATATATAGTTTTGTCAAATAAAGCAAAAAACAAGCTTTTCTTTTGTATAGCACCATGAGTTGTAAATATAATTGTATACCATCTTACAACTATCCATTTTAAAGAGAAATGGATATTTGAAATTGAATTACTTTTCCCTTTATTTTGTGTTATGCTTCCAAAAATTCATTGCCCAAAGAATAATCTATGCTGAATACGCTTGTTATAACTTAATTTTTTTACCATGCTCTTACATCCTGACTCCAAAGTTTTATTAGTGGAAATGGGATTGTAAAAAGATGGAACACTACTTATCGTCCTTAGGCATCTGTGGAGAGACTAAGGTTTAAGGTCTTGGTAAATTTTTTAGCATAATAAATGGAATTAGCCTCTGATCTTCAAGCTGCCTAGAGGCTCCTATTTTTTCTTCAAATTACGTATATACTTAATACTATTTAATTTCCCTGTCAACAATCTGCCAAACAAATGTAACAGACACAATTTTAACAATACAAACCTAGTCCCCTTCCCCTTTAGCTCCTAAGAACATAGCCTTAGGCTGCTCACAAAACGTTTTGATTGTGTTACTTTGCGTTGTTTTGTGTAAATGTCTCATCATACAGTTGGTTCAGCTTAGGGCTAAGCTTAGATGCTAGGGCTAAGGCATGTAATAAAAGGAGTCTTGAATTGCAATAGTAATAGTAATAGATGATTTGCTAAAATTGTTGAATATGAAAAAATATTTGTTTAATAAGGCTAATAGTGCTTGGCCCTCTGACAGTGATACCAAAGCACTCCCATTGGAGTGTCCACGGGTACAAACATGAATGGCAAGTACGTCGGTGTATACAATACTCCAAGTGGTTAAACATAGTTTCAGACATCTGGGGTAAAATTAACTGGTTTACATAAGTCTGGATTTTATAGGTATGTTTTAGGGATTTTAAACTCATTCTATAATAACAACAGGATTTTAATATATCAAAAGCAACAAATCTTCTACCTCTTTTCTCTTATTTCGATAAAGTAAATCGGTGTACTTTTGTCCCAAAGATTCAATCACTATAGCAATTTTTTCGAGTAAACTTAGCGCCATCAATTTCCCATATCCAGGGAACCCCAATACCCCTACCCCCAACTATTTTGTCCCTTCACTCATTCTTTCCTTGTTTTATTAAGATTGGAAATTTTACTTTACCGAAGACTTAGAGAAATGCGATAATTTTTTTTCAAATCGACATACACACATACGTACACAAACACTCAAAAACACACACATGCACAAAATACAGACATATACACACAAAAACACAAACACACATATATACATACACACACACATAGACATATATATATATATATATATATATATATATATATATATATATATGTGTGTGTGTGTGTGTGTGTGTAATACAGACACATAAACAAGTAATCACACACTCCAACGCATAGGCACAGACATAAAAACACAGAGTCAGAGTTACAAACACACAGACACAGACACAGAGACAGGAATACACACATCCAGTCAGCCAAAAAGGCAAAGAGATAGATGGATAGATAGATAGATAGATAGAGAGAGAGAGAGAGAGAGAAAAAAAAACTTACACTAACTCACAGAGTCATGTACATCGATTGGCTGAGAGAGAGACAAAACAAACATACTGAGTTCTACACATAAAGACAGACACAGAGACATGCAAGCACACATTCAGAGTTACAGACATGGAGAAAAATACATAAAAAACACACAAACAGTCAGTGTGAGACATAAACGGACGTATACAGAGACAGGCAAACAGACAGTCAGACAGAGAAGCATGGAAAAATATATATATATATATATATATATATATATATATATATATATATATATATATATATATATATATATATATATATATATATATATATATATATATATATATAAATATTATATATATATATATATATATATATATATATATATATATATATATATATATATATATATATATATATATATATATATATATATATATATATATATATATATATATCATGAAAAGAGAAATCACCAATTCTACAGCACAAAAAAAAAGAGACAGAAGGAGAAAAGGAAGACTGTTTTCTGAAATTAGTGACTAATATAGACCAGCACTTGAATGAGGCCTTAACCCTACTCATCCATACAATCACATAGGTCAAACAGTATAGCCACACACAATCAACCATAAAGAATAATCCATGGACAGGCAGTCATGTCGTCAATAAGTATAAGTCGTCATTTACCGAACAATAGAAAAAATAATAATATAGACAAATGATTCAGAGGCAACACCCAACATAAGGGCTCATCAGGAGAATACTGGCCTATATAGGGTTTCACCACTCTAAATTTTCTACCCAGCACAGTGTTGTGGCTACCACAGAATATCCATGGCATCCCCGGGTCAGGTATCACCAACAAAATACATGCCTATGAAAAAAAAAAAAACAGCAAATGTAAAACAACCAAGTAAAACCAAAACAAGCTTATCTTGTTAATATATCCCTCCCTTTAGCAACAATAGGTAAACTTAATATTATAAATTTTACCAAATCACAAATATTAACACATTGCAAAAAAACCTGAAT
Source organism: Artemia franciscana (assembly GCF_032884065.1). Taxonomy (NCBI): domain Eukaryota; kingdom Metazoa; phylum Arthropoda; class Branchiopoda; order Anostraca; family Artemiidae; genus Artemia; species Artemia franciscana. The sequence goes on along the minus strand of NW_027062835.1, from coordinate 147,329 downwards.
GAACTAAACAATTATAGAATTCATTTTTACCATGTGGCTAATTTTTTAAAAGAATCCGCTCAATTAGAAACACAATTCAAAATAAATGGTTCTGTGACAACATTTCTCGAACCTCCGAAATTAGTTAAAAATTTCTTTAAGTATTTCTAGATAATTCTTTTGATATTTATTTAAAAGTTCGTTATAATGAAAACTAAATTTTTTAAATTGCCAAGTTAATTTATTTACAGAAAAACCTCTTGATATCTATTTTTGGCTTAAGATTTTACATCTATTTTTAAAATCAATATAATTACTACAAATCCTTGCACAACGAAGTAACTGTGAGAAAAACGCTGAATATGTGATATTTGAGTGTATATTACTTTCAGGGAATGGAAAACTAATCACTTCAAAATCAAAATCATCCGTTTTATTATACATTTTAAAACTTAATTGATTATTATCACAAATATTAATATTTAAATCTAAGAAATGATCTTCATGACCAGCGCCATGACTGGGCTCAAGAATAAGCTCTGATGGATATATATTTTTAGAAATATCAATGAAATCCTTACAATTTAAGACCAAAATATCATCTAAATATCTTTTATTATTTGACAAAGCATGTTTTAAATTAATTGGATTATTCTTATCCATCATTTATTTATATTCTAGTTGACTTAAAAACAAGTCAGCTATAAATGGGCTGGCATTCCCCCCCATGGGAATTCCCATAGTTTGCTTGTACAAATCACCCCAAAATCTTATATAAGTATTGTATAAAACAAATTCCAATAACTCAAAAATCATATCCAAGCTGTAACATCTCAAGTTAACTGTAGTATTAAAGCAGTTTGTCCATATGGCTTTTTTATTATAACTGTCTATTTTTAAGAACCTTTTACTAGATAAGAGGAAAGATTTCTTTATAACAGTTTTTAAATTATCAAACACTAAATTAAGTGATAAATTAGTATACATTGTTGCAAAATCGAAAGACTCAATTCTTTTAGATGAAACCATTGTTAAAGAATCTATCATCTGCAGAGAATTATTAACACTCCAATATGGATTAAAATTCGAAATTTTTTTAATACCAGAACAATAGGTTTTAAGTTTATTTACAATTTCTTTCAAAATTAAAGAGAGGTCAGTAGCAGCAATGCGGGTCGGACATTCAGCTGCTCCAGCAATAAACCGTGGTTTAGGGGGATTCTTATGAAATTTAACAGTCCAATATAAGAAAGGGAACTTTTTATCATTGTCATTTATTTTAACATTAAAATTTTTAGAAAGTATTTCTTCAGTCTTTTCAATTGAATTCTCATCCTCTATATTTACCTTTTCATAAACATTAGTTGTGCATAACTCCCTTTTTAAGATATCACAATACAGCTTCTGACAAATTATGGCAAAATTATTATTAGCTTTATCCACTGGCACAATTACAAATTCATTCTTTAGATTAGCAATTGCTTGTTTAATCTTCGCATTATAAAATAATGATTTAGTGTTACTATTTTTTAAGTTAGAATATATTTTATTTCTTACTCTACTAATAATTAAATTCTTCAAACTTTGAAAACTCTCTTTATTTTTATTCTCTTTCCTATACCACTTGTCAATAAATAAATCAAAATCATCTTCCAAGCCATCAAGAACACTCGATGGTTTCAGATGATGAGAAAGACGGAAATTAGCCCCTTTATTCATTATAATTTGAAGATCATCTTGCTTTATTATTGACAAGTTGCCTATTATAACATGTTTGTAAGTAGGATTTAGAAAGGGGCCAAGTTGCTTACAATTACAAACAGGTTTCCAATTTATATCGCTATCTAGTTTTTTTAGTATTAAATTATAATTAAAAATAATTTGCCCAGAAGTTTTTGAAAATTTATAAGTTAAAACTGGACTATCATTATAATTTAAATTACTAGGAAGGGCCTGATTCACATGCCGCTGATTTAAAATTTCTGGTAAATTAATATCTTCAATCTGCTTACAAGTAAAATTAATAGGTAAATATAATCTGTTATCCTTATTACTAATCTTATCGAACTTTTTCTCTTTTGAAATAAATTTCGTTTTAGTTAGAATGCAAATTGTATCACATATTACTTTAAAATTATAATCAAGAGCAGTATTATTCTTAACAATCCAGAAAAGTTTGATTAAAGTCCTCTTGGATAAATTATTGAGACACTTTATTACAGAAATCATACCCCTAGATTCAAGTAGCTGGCTTAGATCTATAGAAAGCATATGTACATCTAATTCATTTTTTCTATTATTTTTCCTATGTCCTCTCGATCGTTTTTTACGTTTAGTAGGACAAGTAAAAGAAGGATGGTCCATAAAACCATCAATACATTTAACAACAACATGAGACATGTCACCATATTTTGCCACATGATCATTTAGCCCAAAAGGATAAGCTGTACCAAGAGTATGGATCCAGAAATCCTCCTGTTTACGTAGTCTATTATTCTTCTCTTCTTTATTTAAATTTTCTAATTCTAAATTTTCTAAAATTGTGACAGTTATATCTGATATGGGACATTTACCATTACTACAATGTTGAACTAGATAGTTATTAGTTTTTTCATTATTAACTGTTTTCTTTTGTCCAGAAAATCTTTTATATATATTATTAGTTGTTTCCCCCACATATTGTAGGCACCATTTATTACATTCTAATAGGTAAATTACATTGGTTGTTCTACAATTTACATTACCACGTAACTTGCATGCAAAATTTCTATTATACAATGTACTTTTAACAGAAGTCCGTGGGACAAAATGATCTGGGCAAAGAAAACAACGACTTTTACACTTACTAAATTTCAAAAAATCGTTCCGAGTTCCGAGGCTAATATCTGTGTTTTGTTGCATAAAAAGTTATTGAAAATAAATCCAAAACAAACCAACATCCAAATAAAAATCCAACAATCAAAGTCCAAAAAACATGCCAAGGTCAATAGGTCAATAGGTCAATAAATATATAAACAAAAAGATGAAAGAACACGAAATTTGCATTAGTGCCATCTCACCAATAATTAACAATATCAGGTTAAAAACCTGGACCAGGGTAAAGGTCTGTTGGGGACCAAACTAAAAAAAATTTTCTCCACCAGCACTGGATCCAACCTGGAATAATATCATGAAAAGAGAAATCACCAATGCTACAGCACAAACACACACACACACAAAAAAAACAGACAGAAGGAGAAAAGGAAGACTGTTTTCCTAAATTAGTGACTAATATAGACCAGCACTTGAATGAGGCCTTAACCCTACTCATCCATACAATCACATAAAAACAGGCACAGAAAAAGGCAACAATACAGTAAAACCCAAAAGCACGGAGAGAGAGAGGGAAAGAGAGAGAGAGAGAGAGAGAGAGAGAGAAAGAGAGAGAGAGAGAGATAAACAAAGTACAAAAACACTCTGAGCAAGACACATAGACACATAAAGACAGACACAGAGACAGGTAAATACACAGTCAGACGGACAATCTTGCAGATATATATATACATACAAAAACTCTAACAAAAAAACAGTCAGACATAATAGCAAAAAAATACAGAGAGGGAGATAGGAAAACACACAGTCAGCCACCCATGCACGGAGAAGGAGACAAAACATAAATACGAACACACAAAGCAAGACACATAACCACACACACAAAAACGCAAAGAAGGAAAAGACACTGTCAGATCCACATATATGGAGACAGAGAGACGATAAAGCAAAAGCAAAAAATAAGAGCAAGACACACAAACAAACAAAGACAGACATAGATACAGGCGAAGACACAGTTAAACACACAAACACGGGGAGAGAGATACGAAAAAACACACACAAAAACACGAAGTGCCAGAGACATAAACACACAAAGACAGAAACAGAGTTTGGCTAACGCATAGTCAGACCTACAGACACTGTGTGGGAGAGGGAAAACTCCAACCCAAAGAGTCAGACGAACAAACACAGACAAAGAAGGAAGGCAAATACACATTCAAATAAACATGCACGAAGAGAGTGAAAAAAACAAACCAACAAAAATAACAGAGTCAAACACAAAATTGAACAAAGACAGACACAGAGACAGTTAAACACACAGTCAGGTGCAAAATCACTGACAGGGAGACAGAAGAAAACAAACACACAGAGTTGGACACACAGATACAGGAAAACAAACTGTCAGAAATACAAGCATGGAGAGAGAGAAAAAGAGAGAGAGAAAAAATAACACTAACACGCAGAATCGGAGACGCTAAAAAAACACAGAAACAGGAAAAAACAAATTTAGACACAAAGTCATGGAGAGAGAGAGACGAAAAACAAACAAACACAAAGAGTCAAAGACAAAACACAGAAGACAGACACAGAGACAAACAAACACAAAGAGTCAAAGACAAAACACAAAAGACAGACACAGAAACAAACAAACACAAAGTCAGACAAACTGGTATCGAGAGAGAGAGAGAGAGAGAGAGAGAGAGAGAGAGAGAGAGAGAGATAAAAGCACACAAACACAAAAAGTCATGCACACAAACACACAAAGACTGACACCAAACAGGTATAGACGAATATACAGTCAGACAGACGAGAAAGGAGAGGTATATACAAAAACACAAAAAACACACAAGGTCAGACACACAAACACACAAAGACAGACACATAGATAGCCAAACACTTAGTGAGGCACAATAAAGACACAGTTGTCAGCTCTAATGGCTAAATGATGGTCACTTGCCTCAAATAGAATAGACCTAAGTAACGATGACAAAAAATCCCTTTGCTTCGGGAGGGCCTTCCTCTAGTATTAAGTCCTTTTGCAGGAACGCAGTAAGACGTTGCACCGTCTAATATCATTAGATTTATAGTACGCTTTCTCAAAAAATGCTCTTGTTTGCACATAGCTTCAACCTTTACAAGTAGCGTGGCCAACACTGGTAGTTTATTCACGAAAGAACCATTTATATTCCAAGATAGGAAATCTACCACAGAAGACAATAGCTGATGGTTTTTCTGTTTTTTGGGCAGTTCATGCGGTAGCACGTATGGCCTGGAGGTTTACAACTTACACAAAAAGGAATGTTCTTGCAAAGGCATTCAGATTTTGCCTTATGGTCACTAGCTCCGCATTTTCAGCACATGGTATTGTTTGTGCAGTTTGCTGCAAGGTGGCTGGTCACATGGTTGTTAAAGTATCGACCAGGCAGAAACACAAAGTCCTGAGTTGCAAGTAGCTCATAGCCAATTTTCAATGATTCTTGAAATTACTGATCTTAGTCTTTTCTTGATTTGAAGTACACTGAATGTGCGTAACGCACCACACTTAGCTACTTGGATGCATTTTGGGATTAATTCCTTCAGTGACAATTAAGCTAGTTCGTCCGTCTCTTAACAATAGCAACAAAAGCAGGCTCTTTAAGTGTAACATTTAGAGTAAAGTTAAAACACTTTGCCTTTTCAACAGTTGGACTAGCGGTTTCTCAGACGACATGACAAGTTTCCAGTCATTCTTGCAACGGCCTAGCTCAGTTACATCACTGCCAGGTGAAGGACAAAGACTTTCTATAAACGCTAGGCAGTCAGTTGGGTTTTTTAGCCCTTTTGGTCGTATTTTAGTATTACAGCATACAAGGGCATTGGCATTGAGTCATGACTTTGGGGTACGACCAGTGAGTGGTGTGAGAGGCTACCTGAACGGTGGGACATGTTTGCCAGAACGCTGTCCAATTTTTACAATAGCTCATTGACCTTGGACATAGATGTAGCATTTACTGCCTTCTCTCTAGTTGGGATTTCACATGGTCAAAGAATAACCAATTTTGGGATTATTACATTTGCTTGGAAGCAGCAAGTAAATTTTTACATATGATAAGAATATTGTCTTCGTCTTTAGAGTGAGTCACCATTTGGGTTTTAACACTTAGTTCGGCATAAAAAACTTTCTTTGTTTGGATGATAGTATCGTGATCAAAACAAGCAACAGCTGCCTTTTGGACTAACTTATGCTTAACTCCATCAATTAGAGATTGGCTTAAAATTTTCAAAACAGGATTCAAAATTAATTTGTCATCCATTTCACACTTTTCAAATGCTTTCTCAAATTAACCTGTCACACATTTTGTCTTTTTTTACCTCTCTCTTCCTCCTTTCCTCTTTTTGTTTCTCCCTTTTTTCTAACTTTACGTCCAGTCTAAGTCCTTGGAACATCAAATATCTGAAATCAAGTATTTAGATGTTGACACCTTGACAAACCTTAACAGAGGTTCTAATTAAAACTGATATTTTGCCAAATATTGCAAGTTCTAGCAAGTGGGATTAAAAATACATACCTCAGACTATCAAATATTTTAAAATAAAAAATAATCCGATTGGTTTAAAAGTTGACACCTTGAAACCTAGTTCAGTACTCTTTTCTTATACATCCCTTTTCCAACAGTCTTCCACCTGACCGTTCCATTCCAAATATTTCAGCCTGAAAAACTGTAGCAAAGTTTCCCACGTAATAACTAAGTAGCCCCTTGTCCACAAAAGAAGTATTCCAATATATTTTTACTTCTGTTCCTGATTTTTCATCAAACTGCAAACCATCAGCATAAAATATTATTGCATCAGTTGGGTAGAGCAGCTTAATCTCCTGCTCCACTTTCTTTCTGTAGTTCATGACAATTTGTGATTTCTTCTCTGGTTTTATTGTTGGGATAATATTACCTTTAGGCATGTTCAGCTCCTTGTATTGAAGCAATGAGCCCAATATGCCAACAAGGTCATTGCTTCGCCCATTTGACATATGACGTCATTGGGTTAATTGACAGTTTATTTTTAGTCAATGAGCACTTTTTACTGCCTCTTCCTCTATAAGATTTTTTTCTGTAGAAGTCCCCAGACAAGTTATATGGATACTGTAACGATTCAATGATATGAGGATTTAATAGGCATGCCAACCTTTCCCCCTTATAAAGGGGTCTATGTGGCTTACAATTCGAGTTGAATTGACCCAAACCCTTATTATATATGGCAGAAATCAGTCTAAATACCGTCTTGTATAAATGGATGATTTTATTGAGAGTCAAACTCCAGTTTTTTCCGTTGCTATAACTATGGATTAAAAATTAGAATTTCCAAATGCCCCTTCTATCTCAAAGAATAAACCTTTACATTCTAACATTCCAAGTTACATTCTTTACATTCTTAGGCGTGCTCTACCCACCACACCAATTGGTCAGTCACAGCGTTTGTAGTGCCTTCTGTTTAAAATCTCATTTGCTTTAAGGATATCATGGTTCTGGTCTATGGATTACTTATCGGAAACAAGTGAATGAATAGTTCCATCAGGTTGGATGGAATAGACTTTGTGGTAATGATCCTAAGATACTGGGGATTAATGTAGTCCTCTTTCTCTAGTTTAGAGGTAGAATCTCTCTCACGTGATTTAACAGAAGAGTAAAAATCTTTTATTATCATTAGATAATATTATTTAAACATTGGTAAAATAATTCAATGAATTAACTGTAATTAGATAAGAAAAAGCTAAAATTTTATTTTATTTTGATGTGATAGTTAGGTAGTTTACCCCGAGGCAAAGGGAAGGGGATATGTGGTAGTTCTATGGGAATAAATGATAGGTAAGGTTGCTTATGAGATTAGGAGTGGTAACCACCTTTCATAATATGTTAAAAGGTAGCTTTGGGGATTTTGGCATCTGGAAATGGACTGACTATTGTTATTCGATCTAATTTATTTTCAATTTTATAATCAACCCCATTAAACTTGAACCTAACTTGAAAAGATGGAAATCCATGAATGGTAACACTGTTTTTTATAATTTACTATATTATTGCTTATTCATTTATAGTACTATTTAGCCGTGGGGGTTTGAGAAACTTTAGGAGAATTGTAGGATTTTTTGTTTGGGGGAACAGGAGATTTCCAAAAGGAATTGGGTGAAGCAGAAACTTTACGCAAATACGACTCGACAATTTGTACATAGTGACTAGCTAGCTCATTTGTAAAATCTTTTTCGTCTAAAGCTAGATATCATTAAAGCAGCTGACTTAGGAAAATTATTATCTTTCCAAGTAGAAAACCAAATTTTCGTAAGTGAGTAAACTTTGGAGAGTTTTTTCTTTCCAATTGAGTTTTAAAGGGCCAATTTTTGTTTTTCGAGTTTGACCCGCTTCTTTTTTGGCACACCTTAGAGCGTGGCAAATTTTTGAACTTGTATAATTCATGCATGTAATTTCTTATGGGTTTGCGCAAATAATCATTTCAATTCATTATTTTTATAATTAGTAGTCAAACACAGTGTCACTACTAGAAAAGTATCACTAGAACTAAACACAGTTAATTCAATGCTTTGTGAAACCTAAGTTGCCATGTCTTTAGAAATATTATAATCTTTACTCTTATCCAATAGACTAGTACTAGGGCGTGTATGGAAATGCTCCTAAATACACATTAAATAATTGTTCAGCAGTATACCTTCCGATACTGATATTTCATTGAAGGAATTACCATTTATTTTCTATGAAATAAATCTCTCATCTTGCTACTCTGTAGTAAAGAAACCTGGTGGGTACATAAGAAATTCTTGTTTTTTACTATCTAGGCTGGAAGGACCCTTTATGCTGTAATTGGTTTGGCTAGAAGCCTTACAAGAGATATAAAATATTTATTTGGAGCAGGGAATCTCACGGGATGAGATGTGCTTGGGGAAATAACATATTGAAAACCATGTCTCATTTTTACACAGTTTTCTTGGCATAAATTGAACTACTGAGCAGACAGCCTTTCGTAGCCTTTTACTCAGGATTCACATTTTTCAAATTTTTAAAATCCGCTGCTTTGTAACAAACTTGGTGACAACCAAAACACCTTTTTTCGCACAAAAATGAATTTTTGGGCTGGAATTTTTTTGCTGTTCCGATAGATACACTCAGGAGTATCTTCGACTAAGTTTGCTGTTCAAAAAATCTGTTCTGATAGATACACTCAGGAGTTTCTTCGACTAAGTTTGCTGTTCAAAAAACTTTATGTGCCCTAAATCTACCACATTGAACTGCTTTAGAGCAGTTAAGAATACGTGTCATGAGCTTGTTGTCATCTACTTCTGGAAGAACATTTTAACCATGGCAATGTTAGGTAGAGACTTCACTGACGCTGTTATATTGGCTAAATCTCTTTCAAACTTTTGCTGATAGAGATAGCCGTATTTTTGCTTCGTACGATGAATTTTCATTTTTATCAGAGCCCCTTGGCTGTTCAATATATTTTGAAGCAGCCGGATACAGAAGATCTGCAAATTGTTCCGTCTTCTCTGGCAAAGACAGGTTGGGACAGTTCTTCAATACTATAATTAAGTGAGTGGCTTCGCGTTCTGCTGGAGTTGATTGGAAGATATTCTGCGGCTGGAAAAGCGAGATAATTTCTGTTTATTCACCTTTGTCTGAGTAGGCCTGTCAGTTTTTCGATTGAGTTCATTCACTTGCAAGACCACAAAATCAGCAACTGCATGACCAATAGCGGGTATGTTACTCGGGAAAAAAAATTATATTTTGGTATGACTCGTTTCTCTCTAACGGCTGTAGAAAACCAGTAAAATAAATCTCAGATGTTATCATCGTCCTTTTCACATTTGATCAGTGTGATTTTATATCACACTAACGTATTATAATTAACCACAAGCTCATATTTTAATACATCTGTAGCTTTTAACAGAGCGTCGTGGGTAAACCCACTGCCCCTTTGACAATTATCTTGACGCAACACCTAGCGAAAAGTTACACACCCGATCATAAAAGACCCTGACAAAAAAAGGGACATGTATTAAAATTAAACTTAACACCCTATGAATATTTGAGGTTATGGAGATTCATTATTTTGATAACCTTGCTACATATACTGTATTTTTGTCGAAATGTAGTTTTAACTTTATTTGATTTTTATTCACAAGGGGCTTGTAGAGCCAGAAGCTCTAGACTTATTTATGATCAATACGTCTAGACCTTAATTTTTCTCTCAAATCAAGATTCTAGATGTTCTTGCCTACTCTCTTCCGAATATATACAGAAATTATTAACGTATTCCTGGGACAAACTAAATGTGCATTAAATGCCCCTTTAGGAATACGCACTGGATCAACGAGCCACTCCAACAATCTGTTGGTTCACCATTTTAATTAACTGTAAGAGGGTTGTATGTATTCTAGGGACTTTAGCTAAAAAACGTTTAGGCTGATAGAGGAAGGAAAGATTTTCTGTTTTTTCTATGGTTCATTAGGATGTCATTTACACGAAAAATTTAATTTTTACGATTCAAACATTTTGAAAAACATTTTATAGCCTTTTTGGCAATTGTTGAGCCCTGTTTTCGAGAAAACACATTTATTTTAATTTTTCCATCGTCACTGGACTAACCTTAAGCCTTAATTCCCTTATTAAAACTTCAAACTATTAAGAAAAACAATAGTTGGCTCATTTTTGGGTCTTTGTCTTTCAGGGATACCACATCCTCTACTAATTTTTAACCTACACTAACTTCTCATTGGCATAGAGATTTGCAGTTGTATGTTTCCAATGATTTGGGTATTTCCATTATATTTCTCTTATTTTGAACAAAGGGGGCATTTCAAAGCTTAGATCTTGCATTCATAGGGAATTACTTATGGACCAGGATAGGAAAAAAGCCGAAGCACGGATTTTTTCAGTCAAACATTTACTTTCAACTTTGAAGCGAAATACTAGATCTTTAAATTATCAATCAAGTCTCAATATTTAACCACTGAGACTTCAAGCCAAACTCTATAGGGGAAAAAATTAGTAATACATTAAAGGTATGTGAGAGGCTCAAAAATGGTTAATCTCCACGAAAATAATGCATTGATTGTAAAAAGATTGATTATTTTACTCATACTATCCAGTGACATGCCTTAATGCATGCAATTAGTTTGGTATGATATTTTTTTACTATGGCTTGACATTAATAAATAATAATTACCTTCTGAACAGTTGGTAGAGATAAATATCAGCCTTCAGCCATTTCGATAAAATATCTTTTTCGCTAACAGTAAGGATGTGCTTAGACTCTTAATGTCTAGTATTACTTTTAGTGCTGATAACATGTATCATAGGTATTCTTAGCAAGTTTTTGAGAAAAATCAAAGATTCTTCGAAGTATTCAGAAATCATCGCTAGGTCAAACCGTTTTCCAATCTCTTTTGATTTTTTAAATCATATCCATATTGTCAAAGTGTTTAACTGGCAGTCCAAGATTAAAACTTAATTGATTCCTTCAAGCACCATGCAGTCTGTCACTTGTAATTGGATCACCGCGATTCAATTTCTTAATAAATCAAACAGTTCGTGGTAACGAACTGTAGTAAGGAGCGACCCGGCTCAATAGTAATCAAAACTCTAAAAAATTGAACTTTGATATCAATAGCTACATCAAAAGAATCGCATTTTAATGCTGATTTTAAATATATATGTTTCATCAAGTTTAGTCTTACCCATCAAAAGTTACGAGCCTGAGAAAATTTGCCTTATTTAGGAAAATAGGGGGAAACACCCCCTAAAAGTGGTAGGATCTTAACGAAAATGACACCATGAGATTCAACGTATCAGAAAACCCTCCTGTAGAAGTTTCAAGCTTCTACCTACAAAAATGTGGAATTTTGTAATTTTTGCAAGAAGACAAGTCACGGGTGCGTGTTTATTTGTTTGTTTTTGTTTTTTTTTTTCCCAGGGGTCATCGTATCGACCAAGTGGTCCTAGAATGTCGCAAGAGGGCTCATTCTAACGGAAATGAAAAGTTCTAGTGCCCTTTTTAAGTGACCAAAAAAATTGGAGGGCATCTAGGCCCCCTCCCACGCTCATTTTTTTCCCAAAGTCAACGGATCAAAATTTTGAGATGGCCATTTTGTTCATCATAGTCGAAAACCATAATAACTATGTCTTTGGGGATGACTTACTCCCCCACAGTCCCTGGGGGAGGGGCTGCAAGTTACAAACTTTGACCAGTGTTTACATATAGTAATGGTTATTGGGAAGTGTACAGACGTTTTTAGGGGGATTTATTTTGTTTGGGGGTGGGGCTGGGGGGGGGCTATGTTGGAGGATCTTTCCTTGGAGGAATCTGTCATGGGGGAAGAAAAATTTAATGACAAGGGCGCAGGATTCTCTTGCATTACTATAAGAAAACAATGAAAAACAAACATGAAAACATTTTTTCAAATGAAAGGAAGAAGTAACATTGAACCTTAAAAGGAACAGAGATTATTACGCATATGAGGGGTTCTAAAAATACTTTAGCATAAAGAGCGAGGTATTTAGGAGGAGATAAATACCTTGCTCTTTATGCTAAAGTATTTTTAGTAATTTCAACTATTTATTCTACGGCCTTTCTGATTCAGGGGTCATTCTTAAAGAATTGGGACAAAACTTAAGATTTAGTGTAAAGAGCGAGGTATTAACGAGGGTACAAACCCCCTCGTATACATAATAAAAATATAGGGTTATAAAAGTTTGTTACGTAAGTTAATTCTTAAGTTACGTATATTTTTTACTAATAAAAACGTTCATTAAAAATTAAAAGTTCTAGTTGCCTTCTTAAGTAACCGAAAAATTGGAGGGCAACAAGGCCTCCTTCTCCACCCCTTATTTCTCAAAATCGTCTGATCAAAACTAAGAGAAAGCCATTTAGCCAAAAAAAGAATTAATATACAAATTTCATTTTAATACTTTATGTGCGGAGAGCCAAAACCAAACATGCATTAATTCAAAAACGTTCAGAAATTAAATAAAAAAAAACTAATTTTTTTAGCTGAAAGTAAGGAGCGACATTAAAACTTAAAACGAACAGAAATTACTCCGTATATGAAATGAGTTGTCCCCTCCACAATCCCTCGCTCTTTACGCTAAAGTTTGACTCTTTGCCACAATTCTACATTTTAAAACAATTAAAAGCTTTCTGGACATTTTCCAAGATTTATTTCTTCAAGCTTTTTATGAAGTTTATCAAAATTTTTTCTTCAAGATTTTTTCTCCAAGTCACTTATCATGACGTTCCAAGACATTTTTCAATATTTTCTTCAATATATTTTTTAAAACAATTTTCAAGACGTTTTCCCAAAATTCTTTCCTTCAAGGTATTCTTTAAGACACTGAGCAATAGTAGGAAACCCCTAGGTAAATTATCCAGGTACCAAAAAAAAAAAAATTCATAAGGTTTGTGAGCAAAAGGTTTCTCTTGTGACATTATCAGCCTGGTTTGTGCAAGAGCACTCTGATCCTCAGGAGTTTCTTACAAAATTACAGGCGAGAAAAAGTTTTTGCAATGTAAGCTCATTTGAAGGGTATTATTAAGCAATCTTTGGTGCATACTCTGTGGCTGATCTTTGACAGTATTTAGTTTATGGTATGTTTTTATTCAGTACACTAGAATTATTGATATTTCAATTTGATTTACAGAGTTAATATGAAAAATTTCAATAAAGTGTATGTACAAAATAAAGCTATTGAAGCTTGGAATTCTCGTAAACAAGAATATTTGAACCTTGAAACATTTACCAATTGTAACATCATCGAAAATGTATGTATGCGTTGTCATAAGAGTGGAAGACTTTTCTTTGAAGTGCCTAAGAATTTCACCTCTTATAATGGTGGATATGCCAGATTAAGATTTTCAGAGATGAGAGCACTGAAAGAAAATCTAAGCCTAAGACTAATAGCATATGAAGAGTAGCATAAGACTAATGCTAATTTCTTGCTCGTATAAGTGGTAACACGCAAACGATTGTTAAATCGTATCGCCATCTTTCTGGCATAAGCATTCAAAAAAAGCAAAAAGAAGGTGGGTATACCGTTGTAACAGTATCATAAGGTATATTTTATCTACATTTAAAACTGCTACTTATATAAAAACAAAATTAGTATTATATTAGACAATAAAACTGGAAGTGAAACAAAAAATGTCATTGGATTAAAATATCACTAAGAAATGAAAAGACAAATCGGTGATAAACAAAGCAAATGTGAGTTTCAAAAGTACCATTGTTTGTGTACCAAAGGGTAAAGTAAGTGAGCCAAAAAATACAAAAGACAAAAATGCATATTGAACTTGTAATGAAAACATGATAAAAATTGTTTATGACCAGGACTATGGAATAAGTGTCATTTTCAGGAAAAATATATCTTGAAACGGATTCAAAACAATAATTTTCATATTATGTTATGAATAACATGTATTACTGTTTTCACGACTATTTCAATAAAAATATCCCATTACATTAATTTCTTACGCTCTAATTATTTATAGGATACGCTAGCAATTCAAATGTTTAGGAGGTTTATTCAAAATTCAGGAATGCGAGACCAAGAATTTTCGGAGCTACAGGCACAGGGTGTGCACTTGAGACTGAAAGAGATGAATAGCGTATCTACCAAAGTATTCGACGGATAAACAGGATTTATTCTAAAATAAGAAAAAAGTAAACTGAATTTTTCAAAATTCAGTGACACGTCAATTCAAATTTTCAGGGTTTTTTTTACTAAAGTCTGAGAAGTATCAAAAAGAATTTGTTTTTACTAAATTTGGACTTATGAACAGTATTTTTTCCAAAGTCAGAAACAAGTGTACTGAATTTTTTCAACACTTGGTGAGACGTCAATTTGAATTTTCATGGTTTTTACTAGAGTCTGGGATGTAGGAACAGAATTCTTCCCAAGTTATAATAGAGTAAACTTAATTTTTTGAAAATATGGAGACACATCAATTAGATTTTTAAGGGGTGCTTACCAAATTCTGAGACGTAAAGAAACGAATTTTTTCCAAAGTCGACACACAAACACAGGTCTAAACTCATACAAACATATGCACAAATATTCTCACACAAACCTATACACTTGTGTATGCACAAACGACCAAATAGAAAGACATAAAGATAGACACACACACATCGCGTCAAAAACACAAGCACCAGCACCAATAAAGACAGAGAGAGACAGACGGAAAGATAAGCACACAAATAGAGACAGAGACACACACACGCACACAGAAACAGAAACACAAACTTAAATAGAAAGACAAGCAAAGACAAAAAAGCACAAAAGCACATGCACCCAGAGACAAAGGCACATACACAGAGAGACACAACACAGGCACATACACATCAAAACGCAGACAAAAAAACACTTGGATGCAACAACACAAAACAGACAGAAACAGACATACACGCACATAAACCGATAGACAAATACACACACACACACACACACACAGAGAGAAAGAGAGACATAGACATAAACATATGAAATCACATTCACTCAAACAGAGATAAAGACAGACAGATGGAAAGGCAGAGAGACAGAAAGACGAAAAACAAAAATACACACAAGCAAATACACACACGCAAACACAGCCAAACAATCACACAAACGGAAACAGACGTTCACAAAAACATACGCAGACACAGACAGACAGAAGTAGAGAATGACAAATGCACAATATGGAGACTGACACACATGTACTGACAAACTCACGCAGTGCGATACACGGAAACGCACAAATAGACACACAGACATAAAGAAAAACGGATACAAAAAAAGACACACACAGACATATAGAAAGAGGGATACAAAAAATACACAAACACGGAGAGACAGACAGTCACGCATACACACACAGACCAAAAGACACATGGAGAGGTATAAACACTCAGAAACCAATACACATACACAAATATACCAACAGAAACACACAGGCAAAGAGAAATACATAAACAAAAGCATAGACGAACAGATACACAGAGGGTAAGAGAGAAAAAAGTAGACAGAAACATATACACAATAACCCGAAGACAAACAAAAGGACAGATAAACGCACGCATAGGTAGACAGTCCCACAGAAATACAAACAGAGGCAGATATATAGAGAGAGAAACACACAGACAAAGACAGAAAGACAGATACAATTATATAAGAACACACGGAAACAAACAAACAGACAGAGACAGACAGACTATACAGATTAACAAAAGAACAAATACACACACAAAGAGAGAAACAGACATGAACACACACACACCCAGAAAATAGACTGAGACACACAAACACACACACACAGAAGGACAAAAAGACAGATACCAACACAGAAAAAGCAAAAAAGTATATACATACACCAAGACACACATAAACGAACAGACAAACAGACAGAAAGACAGACGAAAAAACCCGCAGACACAGACACACACTCTAACAAAAAGAGGGAGAGACGGACAGACTCGTATACACAAAACGCCAAGACCGACAGACACGCAGACAGACATCCAAACACTGACACACAAAGAGAGACAGAAACACTCGCACACACAAACAAAAACACATACGGATACATACGCTCATACTCAGATAGAGATAAACACGGACGCACCCAGAGAGGCTCAGAGACAAACAGACAGATGGACAGATACAAACACAAAGACAGATACACACGTTCGTACTCAAACACACGCAGAGAAAGAAAGAGAGATGGACAGACATATGGACAGATAAACAAACACAGAGAGAAAGACACACACAAACAGACAAAAATTAATACGCGCAGAAATATAGGCACACACCTACCCAAGGACACATATGGTTTGCAACGGTGTCTAGCAACCTAGACAGACGATGACACCTTATAAAAAATTAAATAGCACCCAATTCCTAAAAATAGAGAGAGATTAAATCAAGAAGTGCAAAATTAGAACCGCTTTGTCGGAAGACCCTATATAGAAATTCTTACATCTCTTGGCTTGAACAACAAGGATATTAAATCTGTTTGAAAATAAAAAAGTAGCTATAACCAAGATATTCTGCATATACGGTATATTTTATTCTTTAAGATTTTTTCTCTTCAGGAAGCTGGGCAAACAAAAGTCATAGAGCTGTAAAATGGGTCATTTTAAAGGAAATCGGTATATCTAATGCCTTTTGTAATTAAAATAAAATAGCTTTCGGAAGGATAATAATATAAGAAATACATAATTACAAGAATCAATTTTTTACGAAAAATTGCCTTTTTCAATAACACTGTAGTAGCAAGTTTCATCTTTACCATTATAAAAAGAATAAAAATATGGGTATGTAAAATGCAGTGATTCTTTTAGGGGTCTTAACGAAAAAATTGATTTCTTAATTGGATCTAAATTAATTCCTGTAAACATAAATAATATTATTATTTATTATTTAAGAATTAACGACGCTTCTGGACTACAAAAGTCCCTGCGTCGGCCCTGCAGTGCATTCCTGCAGTGTGATTCGATCTCTGGGTCCCGTATTACCAAGTTAAGGTCAAATCCACTGCGCCACCAGAGGGCAACATAAACAATATATTTTCTTCTACCTCTCAGTTCAAAATTATAATTGTCTCTTGGAACCACGCTTTTTTTTGGCTTCACCTGTTAAGTAAGCCTATAGCATTGTCATATATATCCAAAGAAAACAAATTTCATTTTTTTTTTTATCTTAGTTTTTAGTTCAGAATCAGTTGTAATGTAAGCCGCAAAAATATTAAGAAGCTTAAGAAGTAATAACAAATATTAATTAACAATATAAATCCCTAAAAAAATTAAATTAGTTTCTATTTTGTCTCCTCGAACCAAATGTTTTTTTGCTTAACTTGTAGAGTACATATCTTTGTAGTGTTGTCCTATATTTCCAAAGAAAAACAAATCTTTTTTTATTTTAATTTTTAGAATCACTAAAATAATAATGACAAACACAAACATATTTATGGTTTCTAACTAACAATAATAATCATCTTTTAATTTAAACTACAAAAGTGCCCAAAAATTAAAAAATAGTTTTATTTTTGGTTAGGTTCTAACTACTCAAAACATGATTTCAGGGATCTAATTTTAAACATTTAAAAATTATGACCTCAAGCGAACAAAAAACGAAACAATGACCGAAAAAAGTGTCAGAAATGAGCAATCCAAATATAGTTTTAAAAAAAAATTACTATACAAAAAATATAGTTAACATCCTGAAATATCAGAAAAGTCTATATTTAAGAGATAAAAGTGTCATCGAAAGGATCAAAGCTTGACCATATGTAAGGATGGCCATTAAGTTTTCTTGTCATCTAAAAAAATAGAAATTCTAAGAAAATGAAATATAACGAAGAAAAACAAATGTATGCCACGGACCAGGGGTGTCAAGAATTGAAAATTTTGAGAGTTAAATTACAATAAAGAAAGAATCCTAGTCCATAGTAACTGAAATACTGAAATCATCATGGTTCAGAACAAATTAATTCAAAAGAAAAAATTATGGCAGAATCCTAAATGCTGGAATAATCAAGCTGCAAATCATAAAAAGATTTATTAAAGAACGAACTGTTGTCCATAGTAAATGAAAACTTTTTAATGAAGACTTGGGTTGCAGCAATAGCTAGTTTATCATAATTATATTAAAAAACAAACTAAAGCCTGTATTTATCGTAAAGAATAGTAAAGAATGATGTTTATCCCATACTAACTAAACCTTTAGAAATAGAAGATTGGTAACTTTATCCCATAGTAACTAATACATCAAAACAGGTCCTCTCATGCATGGTGATGCTACAACTCTGTTTTTGACAATATAGTATACCAGAAACACAATCTAAAATATTGATAGTTGACTTGAGATCTTTTCATTATGGCTTTTGAGTAATTTTCATGCAAAAAAAAAAAATCATTAGAAGAACAAACCATGGCATATGTTGGACTTAGTCAGCTGCTTGATTCTTTCAGGTCCATCTCTTATTTATCCAAAGAACAAAAATTAGTAGGCTTTTAACTCTCTGTGCCCACGGTTTATATAAGATTATAGTAAAGATAACATTAAACAGCGTAAAAGGGATCATTATGTAGAAGATCATTGTTAGAATTTCACCCCTATTTTTTTTCTTTTTCATATAATTGACATGTTTTGGTTTCCGTAATTACAATTGCTTAGATTTGACTTTAGTATAACATTCAATGAAAAGTTAAAGTCTTGTCGCTAAACTTTAGTTGTTTTGCAACAAGTGAGCTTGCAACGCTTATTGGAGTCGAAATCCTTGCTGGTGCCCATTATTTTAATGGAATGCCTTGCAGTTACCATCCCAGTACCGTAGATATGGAGTAAGTTAGCACCCTTTTACAGTATACCCTTCTCCAGGGTGCGGTAACGTGATCATATATTCTCATATATTCTAACGGGTCAAACCCTAGGGCAAGGGTGCATCCCACAAGGGTCAACACTAATACCTCTAGACATTTCTTTAGAGGGTAACCGGGTCACCCTTTTGACGTATTAGTGACGGTATTTTATGTGAACTCTTTTCCTATCTTAACTTGCCAAAAAAAATTAATCTCTAATTCTTACGACAACGTATACATTCTTTTATGATGATGTTACGATTAATATTTGTTTCATTGTTGAAATATTCGTGTTTACGAGCATTCAATTTTACGATAACTCGATCATGTACACACAATTCCTTGAAATATTTTATCTTCACTTTAATATATAAGATGTAAGTGCTTTTTATTCCAAAACCCTATTACTACTAAATGAAAATGTACAATAAACTAACAAATTTAAATGATTTGCCAAAGAGAACCATGAAGACAGTCGCATAGTAAAATCCTCTCACTATGCTCACCAAAGATTACATAATAATTTCCGTCAAATATGCATGCATTCTGTAAACGATTTCAATAGCAAGCAATTTCTTAAAACATTAAAGAGGATCAATATAATCTTGCATAAAATTGGGTGATAACATTAGAGGAAAAAGCCTATTGTCCGAAAGCTTATGAATTTTCAAAGGGGTAAAAAGATAAATTTTCACATACAGAGGTTCCCTACTCAGAGTCAATGTATTGAAAAACACCTTGCTGGAAAGATTCATGGGCAAATGTCTGGATACGTCATGAAAAACCATCTTGAACAAAAAAATCTTGAAACGACCTTGAGAAATTATGTTGAAAAATAAAATCTTGAAAAATGTCTTAAAATGTCTTGAAAAAAGTGTCATAAAAAGTGTCTTATCTTCTAAATAAATTCTTTTAAATCATTTTAAAATTTCTCGAAGAAAAAGAGTGAAAATTGTTTTGAAACGACTTGAAAAGTCTTGAAAAAGTCTTTTATAACGTATTGAAACGTCTTGAAAAAGGTTTCAATGAAAAAAGTCTCGAGATACTTCTTGAAACGTCTCAAAAATAAAAAAAAATGTTGAAATACGTCTTTAAACGTCGTGGAAAACATTTTGAAGAAGAAACATCTTTCGCTCAAGGTGCAAAAGGGATAGGGCTGTTGCAAAACTACAAGGCTTTTTGGAACCGACATTTGTCATTGACCATCAATAGGTGTTTAAGCATTAGAAACTTGATTTTACAAATAACCTACATCATTGGCATTTATAATTGTAAAACCAAAAGTTTGATAGATTTAATGTATTCTCAATGATAGTTACATAACGGATCATTGACTTATACATTACACCTGTGAAACTGCGTGGAGTGAAACGTAACAGCCACCTTCAGGTCTTGGAGAATACTCTAAAAGGGAATTTGTGGGAGGCTTGTAACAATATTACTGATAGGCATGGGAAGAAATATAGAAAATATTATTAACTACAAATACATCAAGAGGAGAGATAAAATTATTTTTCATCTTGTCATGTACTATTAAGTAAAAATATATTCCGAAACATAGCTTTTTAAAGAGAAGTAGAGGTTTTGATTTAAGCTTGATTTGCTTATTCAATTTAAGTTGTGCTTTTTAGTCTTATTAATAAGTTTTTATTAGTACCTGAATTATGTTGTTCGCCGTGATGTTTTTATTTAATTTTTGTCATTTTATTCATTTATTCTTTTAATTTTAAGTGATTTTTGTTCGTTTCAAGCTTGATCTGCCTATCAAGTTTAAAGTTCACTGTTATTAAGATGTGTTAAATCCATTTATATTAATATCCGCTTGATGTTTGTTTGCTAAGATTTTTTTTAATTTATGTTCATTTTGAGTTTCCATTTCCTTTTAATTATAATTTCTGGTCGCTTTAAGTCAAAATTATTATGATTTTTAATTTCTGTGGAACTTAAGTATAATGTGGCCTTTATTTCTATGTGAGAAACTCCTTTTTAAAAAAGTTTTTCAATTAGTTTCTGATCATTTTTTATTGCTAAATCGTAAAATATTTCAAAATTTCCATTTTCAAGGCCAAAGTTTCATCAAAGTATCAAAACTAGCATCTTAGTAAAAGTGTCAAATTAAAAAAGTGTTAAAGTAAATATAATATACAAATAACGAAATAATCAAAGTAACAATAAACAACTTTTATAACTTACAACCCTTCCTCTGTAAATCAGTGTTGTACATAAACCAGTCAATCAAAGTTTCAAAGTGAAACTGAGCAAATTTTCAAGCTTACAGCCCATACCCTGGTGTTGGGGAGAGGGTAAACCCCAGAGCCATTGCTAAATGATCCTTGGGCTATTTTGAACAAAAAAAACATCTCAAAGTTTCAATCGGATGAATTTGGGAAAAAGAGGGCATGGAGGGCTAGTTGCAATTTTTTCAATTTTTACTCTTAAAAAGATAACTAGAACCTAAGGTTTCCAACTAATTGAACCTACTACAAAATTAATACTGCCACCCCCACTATAAGAACCATATGTGTTCACAGAATATAACTGACAACCCTTGTACTTGGGATATATGGAGTTATTTCCATCCTGGAGGTATTTTTAAATGATCCTTCAGTTTTGTTGTGGAGTGATACTTGGGTTCTAATCATGTCACTAATAAAGAAGACGTTAGTACTTCTTATTTCCCATTGAATCGAACTTAAGACCAGAGATTTCCACAACTGAATTCTGGCTCAACCACCTTTGCCGACAAATTCTTTCTCTTGTTATGTTCCAGGAAACAAATTTAATGAAATAGGCTATTTCTACACAGAGAATTCTTCACAAATTTTCTAGATCGATAAATCTATGAATCGTGTGTTTTGTATGCATTCTCCCCGAGAGTGCGATTGAGTCAAACAATGTTCTTTTTTTATTGATCTTTTAGGCAAACCGGGCTATTACAAGTTATGTTAGGGATTGAAGTCAGTGAAATGTTACATAGCATTGGTTTTAGATATTTCATTTTAAAAGAACATTCAAAAATAATCTTATAAGAACATAAATTACCCCCTCGTTGTATTTTAGACATGGCTCTAAAGTTTCAACAATAGAATTTAACAGATTTTGTATTTTAGGATTGAGAATTTAATAGAATTTAAATCATTTTTATGAATGAATATTCACTGTATTTCTAGTGATTTTGTAAGAAATAGTTCCATGGGGGCACCCTGTGGCACCTGTTATTATCAATTAAGCTTTTCTGAAGTTTGTATATTTCTACACATATTTTTATATTCAGTAGTGAGAATATACCCTTTCATTATCAGATTGTGATGCTTCTTATCATTTCACGACAAAGTGCCTTTCTGTGACTGACCCGTGGCACCTCTGACAAAGCTCATCATTCCTAAAGTGTTTTCAAATATTTTCTTGATAAAAATAAGGTTTCCGACAATATTTTGGAAGATTTTATTTGAAGGGTATGATAAGAATATCTAGTTGTGCTGTTTTGTTGTTTATATTGTGTGTATTTGCTTTTTTGCTGTTTCCGAGTTTGTTTTGGAAGTTTTGCATTTTAAAAGTATGATGTGGGATCTTTACTTTTGCTTTTTTGTGCTTAAGCTTGTCTGTCTTTTGGTATTTCCAAATGCATTTTGGATGTTTTCGTTTCAAAGGTATGATTAAGGATGTTTAGTTGTGCTGTTCCATCGTTCAGAATGTGTGTGTTAGATTTGTTGCTGTTTCAACGTGTGTTTTGGAAGATGTTGTTTAGTCCTGCTGTTCCGTAGTTTAGCTTGTCTGTGTTATCTTTGTTGGTATTTCCAAGGTTGTCTTAGAGGTTTTTGTTTGAAAACTATGATTTAGGATATTTAATTTTACTGTTTCATGGCTTAGCATGTATGGTTTAGCATTGTTAGTGTTTCAAATTCTATTTTGGAAGTTTTTCTTTCGAAACGCAAAATTTAGGTTGGTTAGTTGTTCATGTTTTAAATTGTTTGTGTTAGCTTTTTGGCGTTTCCAAATGTATTTTAGAGATTTTTGTTTGGAATATAAGATTTAAGATGATTCATTGTGCCGTATTGTCCCTTAGGTTGTCTGGTTAGCCTTATTGGTGTTTCCCAGTTTTCTTTGGAAGTTTTTCATTTGCAACTTATGATTAGATATGTTTAGTTTTGTTGTTTCATGGGTTGGATTTTCTGTTTTAACGTTGTTGGTGTTTCAAAGTGTATTTTGGAGGTTTTTTTAAAACAGTATTTAGGATGTTTAGTTGAGCTCTTTCTTGGTTTACCTTGTCTGTGTTATCTTTGTTGGTGTTTCAAAGAGTATTTTGAAAGAAGGTGTTTCTTCTTTTGTGTGGTTCAGCTTGTCTGTGTTAGCTATGTTTTTGTTTTCTTGCATATTTTGAAGTTTTCATTTGAAGTATATGATTTAGCTTGTCTGCATTGGCTTTGTTTATGTTTCAAAGTGTATTTTGGAAGTTTTTTGTTGCAATATATGAATTAGGATGTCTATTTCTGCTGTTTTGGGATTAGCTTGTCGATTTTGGCCTGGTTGGTTTTTCCAGGCATATGTTGAAAGTTTTTCATTTGAAAAGTGTGATTTGGGATGTTTAGTTGTACTCTTTTATAGTTTAACTTGTCTGTGCTGGGTTTGTTGGCGTTTCAAAGAGTATTTCAGCAGAAGATGTTTAGTTTTCTTGTTTCTTGGTTAAGCTTGTCGTTGTTAGTTTTGTTGTTGTTTCCAAGTAGTTTTTGGAAATTTTTTGTTTGAAACGTATGATTTAAGATGTTTAGTTTTACTGATTTGTGTTTCAGCTTGTCTATTTTATCATTGTCGTTGTTTCAAAGCGTATTTTGGAAGATTTTCGTTTATAACACACGATTTAGGATGTTTAGTTTTGTTGTTTTGATGCATATTTTGAAAAATTTTTCTTTGAAACATATGATTTAGGATGTTTTAATGTGGCTTGTTTTGGTTTAGCTTTTGTTTGTTACCTTTGCTGCTGTTTCCAAGCGTATTTTGAAAATTTTTCTTTTGAAAACTATGATTTAGGATGTTTAATTAGGTTTATTAAAGACTTAGCTTGTCTTTGTTATCTTTGCTGGTGTTTCCAAGTGTATTTTCGAGGTTTATCGTTTGAAACATATGATTAAGGATGTTGTGCTGTTTCTTGATTTAAAGTGTCTGTATTAGCTTTGTTGGTACTCGCAAGGGGTTTTGGAAGTGTTACTTCTAAAACACAAGACATGAGATTTCTAGTTGAGCTTTTTTGAGGTTTGTATATCTGTGTTAGCTTTGTTTGTGAATCCAAGCGTTCTTTGGAAGTTGATAAGTATGATTTAGGATGTTTAATTTTGATTTTTCGTGGTTTAGCTGTCGTTATTACTCAAACAGACAGAGTCACCCAAACAAAGACACGGAGGCAAATACACAAACAGACGGATCCAGACACACAGGCAGAGAGAGAGGGGGATAGAGAGACAAAATATATACACAAACAGCCAGAGTCAGACAAACAAACACAAAAAGAAAGAAACAGAGATACACAAACAGACGCTCAGACGCATTGGCAGTGAGGGAGAGAGACAAAAGTACATACGAACGCACAAATTAAGAAACACAAAGACAGACAAACAGTCATTTAGACAAGCAAACACAGAGGGAGAGATTGAGTAAAACCCATACAAATGTATCAGGTAAACAAGAACCACTAATCTCGAGATGCGTATCAGGAAAATCAGCCAATTTGGCAAAAGTGTTCGCAACGCCTAATTCATTTTTCTTCTTAGCCTCGTTTGAAATGCTAAAATTGGCTGAAAGCTGCCAGGCTGCTGTTGTCACGATTTCATGGCTTCCATAACAAAATGCAATATAGGATATTTTTTTTGTTCTTGGCCTGACTTATATCCAGCACTCGACCTGGCCATGGTACATAGTTTTGAATTTTGCTAGATCAACCACATCCTTTATGAACTGAACCATTGAAATGTATTATCAAAAATAAAAATAAAAAACTGCACTTAGCTGAGAATAGGTAGGTCACGTGAGCTTGGCAATCACCTTATAATCGGTCCAATCTGTTTTAATGCTTATAAAACTCTAGAAATCAAGCCCGCTCATCCAATGATCGTATTCAATTTAACTCAATATCAAGTTCATTAGCAATTTATTATGTCCAACAGATCATATCCAATTTTGTTCCATAGGTCAATGTGTTTTTTAGGAAACAGGTTTTGAGAGTGAAATATAAATCACACATAGGTCCTTTCACTTTGAATGATGGATGATAACTCTAACACAGATCTAACACAGATAAGCTAAACTATGGAACAGCAGAACTGGGTAATTTCTTCCAAATACATTACGAAACAGCAACACTAAATACAAAGCTAAAGCAGAACAAAAAATATCTTCCAAAACACAATTGGCAACAGCAAGAAAGCTAACACACAGAATCTAGACCTAGACAAAATTAGACATGCTTACAAGCTAAACCATGAAACAACAGATCTCAATAATTTCTTCCGAAATACTCTTTCAAACACAAAAAAAGTTTAACGCAGACAAGCTAAACTACAAAACAAAACAAACTACAAAAATAAATTTAGAAACACAAACAAAACTAACACTGACAAGCTAAACCAAGAAACAGCAGAACTTGACATCCTAAATCAAATATTTCAAACAAAACATCCAGAATGTACTTGGAAAAAACAATAAAGCTGAAAAACACAACCTGAACCATGAACCTAAGAAACAGCAGAATTATTTTATTTTCATTGTTCTTTGTAACAGATAATTTCTCTCTCTCTCTCTCTCTCTCTCTCTCTTTCTCTCTCTCTCTCTCTCTCTTTCTCTCCCTCTCTCTCTCTCTTTGCCTTTGTTTCTGAGTATCTGTTTTCCTGTTTAATAAGATGAGCAATTAATAATTTAAAAACTTTTAGGCGACTTGAATATGGAAAATAAGTATAATCGATCTATTAGGAAAGAATATTTAAACATTGGAATGGTATATACGATTAAAGCAATGAAACACGTTACAACTAAATATGGAAAGAAAACTGTTATTACTATTGATTTTAAAAGTGACAAGGCTGATCTATTTGCAATTAAGTATTTTATTTCTAAAGCAGTTGATCTTGACATAAAATGACAAATTAAATAAAAGTACAATTTTAAAGGCAATTAAATAAAAAAAACTAGTTTTTTTAACTGAAAGTAAGGAGCGACATTAAAACTTAAAACGAAAAGAAATTAATCCGTATATGAAATGGGTTGTCCCCTCCGCAGTCCCTCGCTCTTTACGCTAAAGTTTGACTCTTTGCCACAATTCTACTTTTTAAAACAATTAAAAACTTTAGCGTAAAGAGCGTGGGACTGCGGAGGGGACAACCCATTTCATATACGGAGTAATTTCTGTTCGTTTTAAGTTTTAATGTCGCTCCTTACTTTCAGTTAAAAAAACTCGTTTTTTTTATTTAATTTCTGAACGTTTTTGAATTAATGCATGTTTGATTTTGGCTCTCCGCATATAAATTATTGAAATGAAATTAGTATATTAATTTTTTTTGGCTAAATGGCTTTCTCTTAGTTTTGATCAGACGATTTTGAGAAATAAGGGGTGGGGAAGGAGGCCTAGCTGCCCTCCAATTTTTCGGTTACTTAAAAAGGCTACTAGAACTTTTAATATTCAACGAACGTTTTTATTAGTAAAAAATATACGTAACTTAAGAATTAACTTACGTAACAAACTTTTATATTCTTATATTTTTATTATGTGTACTAGGGGGTTTGTACCCTCGTTAATACCTCGCTCTTTACACTAAATCGTAAGTTTTGTCCCAATTCTTTAAGAATGACCCCTGAATCAAAAAGGCCGTAGAATAAATAGTTGAAATCACTAAAAATATTTTAGCATCAAGAGCGAGGTATCTATCTCCTCCTAAATACCTCGCTCTTTATGCTAAAGTATTTTTAGAACCCCTCATATACGTAATAATCTCTGTTCGTTTTAAATTTCAATGCTATTCCTTACTTTCATTTGAAAAAACGTTTTCATGTTTATTTTTTCATTGTTTTTTTTTTATAGTAATGCTAGAAAATCCTGCGCCCTTTTCATTGAATTTTTCTTCCCCCGTGACATATTCCTCAAAGGAAAGATTCTCCCACAAAGCCCTCTCCCATCAACCCCACCCCCCAAACCAAAAAATCCCCATGAAAACGTCTGTACACTTCCCAATAACCATTACTATATGTAAACACTGGTCAAAGTTTGTAACTTGCAGCCCCTCCCTCAGGGATTGTGGGGGAGTAAGTCATTCCCAAAGACATAGTTATTATGGTTTTCGACTATGTTGAACAAAATGGCTATCTTAAAATTTTAATCTGTTGACTTTTGGAAAAAAATGAGCATGGGAGGGGGCCTATTTGCCCTCCAATTTTTTGGTCACTGAAAAAGGGCACTAGAACTTTTCATTTCCGTTAGAATGAGCCCTCTCGCGACATCCTAGGACCACTTGGTCGATAAGATGACCCCTGGGAAAAAAAAACAAACAAATAAATAAACACGCACCCGTGATTTGTCTTCTGGCAAAAAATACAAAATTCCACATTTTTTAGATAGGAGCTTGAAATTTTTGCTATAGAGTTCTCTGATATACCGAATGCGATAGTGTGATTTTCGTTAAGATTCTGTGACTTTTAATGGATGTTTCCCCCTTTTTTCCAAAATAGGGCAAATTTTCTCAGGCTCGTAACTTTTGATGACAAAGACTAAATTAATTGAAACTTAATATTTAGAATCAGCGTAAAAATTCGAATCTTTTGATGTATCTTTTAGCATCAAAATTCCGTTTTTAGAGTTTCGTTTACTATTGAGCCGGGTCGCCCCTTACTACAGTTCCTTACCACGAAGTATTTGAAAAGAAAATAATTCGGTATTTCGGGGCTTCTGACATTATTACTCCTTTGCGGAAGTTAGGCTCAAAATTGAAATAGGATTATATTTTTTCTCTGGGCCCCTTCCACCTATTAGTTCGTTTATTTTCCCATTAGTTTTCACCTGTTTTCGCTTTATAGTTGTGTTATCTCTTAGCAGTTCTTTTGTTAGTTGAGTTATGGTTGTGGTATACATGTTTTATCGCTCGTATAGTTGTGTTATTTTCAAATTATACTCCATAATAGAGAGGCTCCGAACACCCAGCATTGTATATTAAGCTCTTAATTTGACGTTTTTTTCTAACGTGACCAGATTCGTCCTGCGCCCTTTTCATTGAATTTTTTCCCCCATGGCATATTTCTCCAAGGAAAGATCCTTCCACATAGCCCCCTCCCTCAACCCTACCCCCAAAACCAAAAAAATCCCCCTGAAAACGTCTGTACACTTTCCAATAACCATTATTATATGTAAACACTGGTTGAAGTTTGTAACTTGCAACCCCTCCCCCAGGGGCTGTGGGGGAGCAAGTCATCCCAAAAACATAGTTATTATGATTTTCGACTATGCTAAACAAAATGGCTATCTCAAAATTTTGATCCGTTGACTTTGGGAAAAAAATGAGCGTGGGAGGGGGCCTAGATGCCCTCCAATTTTTTTGGTCACTAAAAAAGGGCACTAGAACTTTTCATTTCCGGTAGAATGAGCCCTCTTGCGACATTCTAGGACCACTTGGTCGATACGATGACCCCTGGGGAAAAAAAAAAAAAAAAATAAACACGCACCCGTGATTTGTCTTCGGGCAAAAAATGCAAAATTCCACATTTTTGTAGATAGGAGCTTGAAACTTCTACAGTAGGGTTCTCTGATACGCTGAATCTGATGGTGTCATTTTCGTTAAGATCCTACGACTTTTAGGGGGTGTTTCCCCCTATTTTCCTAAATAAGGCAAATTTTCTCAGGCTCGTAACTTCTGACGGCTAAGATTAAACTTGATGAAACTTATATATTTAAAATCAGCATTAAAATGCGATTCTTTTGATGTAGCTATTGATATTAAAATTCAATTTTTTAGAGTTTTGGTTACTATTGAGCCGGATCGCTCCTTACTACAGTTCGTTACCACGAACTGTTTGATTAAAAGAAAAAATAAAGATAAAATAAATAATTTATATATTGATATTGAAATATCCAATAAAACTTTAATTATTATAGTTTATTGGTAGTATGTGATAAAATAGAACATAATTAAACCCTCATTTCACAACACCTGTTTTTATCTTAAAGGTCATGATGGAAAATTGTAAAAATGTCAGAAATCTTCATTTAAAAGGGGTTGAATTCAATTGAAAATTTAGTAAATTGATGGGGTGAAATAGGTAAGATCTAGAACTTGTATTAACATTACGAAAAGTATAAAAAATGAGAATAAATTTAATTTCCAAGCACCTGTATTTGTTTTGAATGTTGGGAAGGGAAATGGTAAAAATGTTTAATAATTGATGTTAAAATGATTTAAAACCGACGGAAATAATCCTAGATCACGCTTTTCAGATCAAAAACTTCCAAACTACTCTACGAAACACCAGTAAAGCTAACACAAACAATTTAAACCAAAAAACAGCAGAACTAAACATTTTAAATCATAAACTTAAAACGAAAAGCTTCCAAGATACAATTAGAAACACCAAAAAGGCTAACATGAACAAGCTAAACCCTAAAACAGGACAACTAAACATCCTGAAACAGATTTTTCAAACGGAAATGTCCAGAATACATTTAGAAACATCAACAACGCTAACACAGCGAAGCTAAACTACCAAATATCAAAACTAAAGAGTTTCTTCCAAAATAATTGAAATCCAATGAAATCTGTTTTAAATGAAAAACTTCTAAGATACATTTCAAACACCAACGAAGCTAATACAGACTAGTTAAACTACGAAACATTAAAATTAAACAACTGCATCCAAAATACTCTCTGAAAAACCATTGAAGCTAATTCAGACAAGCTAAATTGCGAAACAATAGAACTAAACGTTGTAAATCAAATGTTTCAAATGAAGAACTTCCAAAATACAGTTGGAAACACAAAAACGCTAAGACAGACAGGCTATACTACACAACAGGAAAACTAAACATTACAAATCATATTTTTTAAAAGAAAATTTCCAAAATGCACTTAGAACACAAACAGAACCAACACAGACAAGCTAAGCAAAGAAATAGCATGACTAAACTACCTAAATCTTTAGTTTCAAACAAAAATGTTCCAAAACGAACTTGGAAACAAGAACAAAGCTAAAAACACAAGCTAAACCACAAAAAAGAACAATAAAGCATCCTAAATCATTTGTTTTAAGCGAAAAGCTTTCAAAATTCACTTCAAAACACCAATTACACCAAAACAGAGAAGCTAAACCACAAAATATTATAGCTAGACATGGAAATTATACATTCTAAGTGAAAAACTTCCAAAACACACTTTGAAACGCAAAACAAAGCTAACACAGAAAAGCTCAGCCACAAAACAGCACAACTAGACATCGTAAACCATTTATTTTAAACCAATTACACTTAGAAACACCAATAATGCTAAAACAGACAGGCTATACCACGAAAAATCAAAATTAAACATCCTAAATCTTATATTTCAAATGAAAAACTTCCAAAATATTCATGGTAACACCAAAAAATCCTACAAAAGAAAACTTAAACCACGAAAACAGCATAACCAAACATCCTAAATTATATTTTTCAAACGAAAAACTTCCAATGCACACTTGAAAAAATCCAAAACAGTAACAATGACAATCTAAATAAAAAACATCAGAACTATTGAGCTTCTTCCAAAATACTTTTTGATACATTGACAAACCTATCATACACAAGCTAATCCAGACAAAAACACAAATAAAGATCCAAAATCGTAGGTTTTAAACGAAAAGCCTTCAATATAGGCTTGGAAAAACCAGCAATTCCAAAACAGACAAGCAAAACCCTAAAAGAGCAAAACTAAGCATCTAAATTTATATAGATCAACAAATAACTTCCAAAACGCACCTGGAAACACCAGAAAATAAAACCCAGACAAGCAAAACCATCAAAAAGCAAAACTAAACCTCCTAAGACATATCCTTTCAAACAAAACTTCTAAAATACTATTGGAAATGTCAACAATGCCAACACAGATAAGTAGAACTACAAAACAGCAGAATCAAACACCTCCCCCAAAAATACTCTTAGAAACACAAACAACGCTAGCACGGACAAGCTAAACCACGAAAGAGCATATCTAAACATCCAAAATCTTGCATTCCAAACGAAAAACTTCCAAAACACACTTGGAAATATCAACAGCGTTAAAACAGAATAGCTAAATCATGAAAAAATCAAACTAAAATCTTAAATCATATGTTACAAACGAAAAACTTCCAAAAAAACCTTTAAAACTTAAAGTTTTAAAGTTTAAAGTAAAAAGTTTAAAGTTTAAAGTCAACTTGGTCAAGTTGACCAAGCTAACCCCAAGGCTAATCACAAGACAGTGTTTAAACTCCTTTAACACGTGTTTAAACTCGTGAACAAACACATTTTCTGATCAAAATAATTCAAACATCATACAGTAATATTTTAGGGATTGACATAGCCAGGGGGTCTTAAGTTCTTCTTCGGTAGCATGTAAGGTTTTTATGGAAGGGAATTCTATATACTTCGGAAGATATAATCTTCCAAATCTACGCTTTTCGGAAGATACTCATTTGATGGGCAATTAGAAGTACTAACTTGAAATTGACTACAAGTTCACTATGGTCCAAAACAATATTTTTCTAATTGCATCAAATAGATATTTCGAGACGGCCCTTAAAATCAAAATCAGAAGATCATTTAAAAATACCTCCAGGGCTGATAAGACTTTCCTGATTTCAAGGACAAGGTTGATCAAATCAATCAAATCAAATCATTATTCAAATTGAATAATCAAATCAAGCTTAAAACAAAAACTTTTGCTTTTCTTTGAAAAAGTTTTTTTGTAACTTTTATTTTTACTTATTATTGCATGAAAAGATGAAAAATAGTTTCATCTCTCATCTTGATATATTTTTAGTTGAAAAACATATTAAATATTTCTTTCAATGCTTATCCGTAGTATTGCTATAAGGCTTCCAATAACTTCCTTCTTGGGGTATTCTCTAAGACGCAAAAGCGGCTGTTACATTTTACTGCACGTAGTATAGCAGGTGCGATGTTTTCAAGTCAATAATCTATTATGTAAGTATCAATGAGCAAACTTTAATTCCATCGAACAATTGGATTTGTAAATTCAAATCTCAATGATGTATGTTTTTCATAAAATTAAGCGTATAATCCCCAAACGCCTTTTGATGGTCAATGACACAACTTTTGGTTCCAAAAAGCGTTAAAGCTAGGCAACAGCCCTATCCTTTTTGCATCTGGAGACAAAGATTTTTTCTCCAAGATATTTTTAACATTTTCATTTAAGATGTTTTTCAAGACGTTTAAAGGTGTTTTTAAAGATTTTTTTTCTTCAAGACGTTTTTCTTTAAGGTATTGTTTAAGATATTTTTCTTTAAGACGTTCCAAGACGTTTTTACAGATTTTTTTAATAAGATATTTTTTCAAGAGATTTTTGAGACATTTCAAGAAGTTTTTCATATCTTTCCTTCAAAACTTTTTTCAAGACGTTTCAAAACGTTTTTCAGTTTTGCTGTTTTGTGGTTCAGTTAGTCAGCGTTTTCTTCTTTGGTGTTTCAATGTGCGTATTAAAACGTATGGCTTAGGATTTTTAGTCGTGCTGTTTTGTGGTTTAAGTTGTGTGTCTTAGCTTTGTTGCTGTTTTAAGTGCGTTTTGGAATTTTTTTTTGTTTTGCTGTTTCGTTATTTAGCTTGTCTTTCTTAGCTTTGTAACTGTTCCCAAGTGTGTTCGATATGATATTTTTTAGTTCAGCTCTCTCGTGGTTTTGCTTGTCAGTATTAGCTTTGTTGAAATTTTCAAGTGTGTTTCAGAAGTTTTTCTTTTGAAACGTATGATTTAGAACGTTTGGTTTTACTGTTTCATGGCTTATCTTGTCTGTTTTAGCGTTCTTAGCGTTTAGAACCGTAATTTATAAGTTTTTGCTTGAAACGTAAGATTTGGGATGATTATTAAATTCCAACGCGGAAAATTCAAAATTACAGATACACTTTGGACTTTATATGGTTTATATAAGTGGAATTTCTGGCATTTTTAATATACCAATTAGATTTGGAATTGTTTGGAGAACTGGCTTAGTCTGCCAACTAGTCCTTTGGAAAAGGCTGACAAGTCTAGCAGCCCCAACCCTAGGGGTGCAATTATGCACCCTCTAGATACATTCTTATTATTTTGTCCTTGATTCTTCATACCTACATCATTGCTTAGCTGTAAGAATACCCTTCTGATAACTGCTTGTCCCAGCCAGAAGATCACTTGTATTTGCTGTTTTTGGCTTTTTTAGCTTGTATCTGGATTAGCCAGTTAGTATCCGTATTTATTAGCTAGTTGAGTTACTTAGTATCAGGTAGAGGTTAAGCATTTGTCAGTTAAACCCTCCATTCATAGGGTCCTGGAATTTTAATATTGATACGGTAAGGTGATCCAAAAATATTGTTTATACACCTCTATGAGATATTTGCATGTACGTAGTATGTTTAGATTTAGTTCAACTTTCCCCTCAACAATTCTACACATTTTCATTTGTATGTCCCCGGTATTGATAGTACTCACTAGAGAAGCAGCAGTTTTAATAATATTAGTGATGTTACTAGTATTATTTGTATTTATGGTGATATCCATAGTAGTAGTGATAACTATAGTAGTATTGAAAGAGTTGAAAATTGCCTTTTTGGTCAATTGATGATCTTACTTACAATTTCCTCTAACCAGTCCTGAGTTTCACCTTTTTGGTAATCCGTATACAAATAAGTTATTTTGCTTTAATTTAAAACTCCTCTCAACACACTCTAATAAGCATAAGTGAATGCGTTTCATCATTTCGGAAAGTAAAGGTCAAACATGTCCTCCTTAGCATTGACTGTATTTAAACAATGAACGAATCTCTAACTTATAGGCCATGCTCTAGGGGTTCCGAATATTTGACAACCCTAAGAACATAAATACTGGATTTTTCGCCAATACTTAACAAAAAAGCTTTCAAAATAGCTATCCGATATATTTTTTTATCGGATATGATTAGGGAAATGTTGAGCTTTGGTTGGGCCTTGTTGTCCTCCAAACCCTTTGTACTCTTAAAAGAGGAACGTAACTTCTAATTTTCAATCAAATAAGTCTTATCCATAATTACCTTATTGGCTTATATGCCCCGGGGCATAATTAAGAACGCTTTCCCTTGGGCTCTTGGGGATGTGTATATCCTGAAAGCATCGTCATATTTTTTTCCATCAAAACTATCTTACAGTTTTAATCGGATGTATTTGGGGAAAAGAGGACGTCGGAGAGGGGGAGGATAGGTGCCATCCAGGACTCTTGATGTTTAAAAACGAACTAGAACTTTTAATTTCCATTCATGTGAGTGTTATCCAAAGCCTATAAAACCAATCCTTCCTTTAGAACCTCATTTGCCATCGGCGCATAGCCTATCCGTTTTTAAGGGTTCTATGGGATTTTGTAGAGGCCTTTTTATCTTATCTTTGGACTATTTGGACAAAATGGTTATTTCTAATGTGCTATCAGATGCAATAGGGTAAAATACTCCATAAGAGGGGAGGGGATTCGGGCTTGTTATCATTCAATCACTATCGACTCTTAGAACAGGCAATAAAACCTCTTATTTCTAGTCAATATAGCTTTTAGCCCTAACTTTGAGAGCTTTGGAGGGTTGTCAGCTCCAAAGACATAATTACTGGGTCTTTCAACTATCTTGGACAAAATGGCAATTTTAAAATTTTGATTGGATATGTTTGGAGAAATGACTTGCAGGGTTGGTAGTGGTTGCCCTCCTATCACTTTTGACTCTTAAAAGGAGCTATAACTTTTATTTACAATTGAGGAAGCTCTTTTTGAAGTATCCAAGACAACTCCTTTTATAAGAATAATATTGATATAGAGTTTCCACATTGCTCGTTGCTTAGAAAGTGCTATTGCGCTGCCCATGATAATGTGAAAACATTTGTTATTGTGATAATAAATAAATATAATCCGTTTCAAGCATAATATAGTTTAAAACAAAAAAAAAATAGTTTTTTTTACCACATGTATTTATAAAAGATATTAAATAAGATTTATAATACTAATCTGCCATAATAAGAACTTTACAGTCATTTTACTAATGTATTTTAGTATACTGGCCTCCGGCATATCAGGCATATAGTAGTATAATCCATATAATAGTTTAGCTCAAAGTTTTTCAGGCATTTATTCAAAATATATTGAGAGTTATTTGACCGGAGAGTGACAGGTCATGTTTCCCTTTTTAAAACAAACAAAAAAACATCAGGTCGAAGAATGGTAAAAGAGGGGTAGATACTGGCTTAATGGGTAAAAACGAGTTTCATCTCTAAATGGTTGAGTCCGCCCTACTGTTGAATAAAAAAATCTAAATGTTTATAGTTGGAATTTAGCTAGGGCTGGTAGAAATATTTCATTGAAGAAGTAAAAAAAAGTTCTGAAAAAAAGAAATAACACTGGAACCCGAACTGCCAATCACACATATTTTGCGATTTTCCCCTTCTCCACAAAAATATATTTTGACTAAGAAAGATAATTACAAAAATCATTGAATAAATTTAAATTTGTTTCATTGGAGTAAATCTTAGAACTATTAATATCTCCAATACCACTGTTATCTTATCAAAAAAAATAATTTGAAAAATTCTTAAAGCGGTGTTAAATAATGCTAAAGTCTGTCTGACTGTTGGGCTGTAAAGCGTAGACCCGTAAAAACTTGTCACTAAATATTTTATGACCTGTATTTTGTGCCTATTTCCA
Source organism: Artemia franciscana (assembly GCF_032884065.1). NCBI lineage: Eukaryota > Metazoa > Arthropoda > Branchiopoda > Anostraca > Artemiidae > Artemia > Artemia franciscana. The sequence goes on along the minus strand of NW_027062835.1, from coordinate 111,263 downwards.
CTATTTTTTAATAAATATGCAATTATAGGTTTTTGTCAAAATCCAAGGGAGGTCGAGATTTATTTTTTATCAACACAAAAAATTAAAATTCTTGGTTTACGGGGGCAATTGGTCTTCTCCTTCATTGATACCCCGGCTTTGAAACCTTTAAATCTTTGTTGTTGTTTTTTTACATATATTTAACTACCCGCATGCTGAAAATATGCTCTATAGACAAGCTAGATGTATACTCTTTTTATATAACTAGAGTCCTTCAGTCCAAGTTTTACCACTCCTACAACAACTATTGAATTATATAAAAGAGGTTAAGCACGTCAAGGTTATCCAAATAGCTAAGATACGATTTCTCAGTCTCTGGACAGATTATTGAGTTGAAACTTGCGGGATATGATGAGGGGTATGAAAAATAAAAATAAGACAAATGGCACCTGAAGGTTTTCAAAATTGTGGGCGATATATGTTGTAGGAAAATTCGTTTTGATTTTTAATTTTGACCTGGGTGTCAGGAGAACATATTGAAAGATTCCATATGCATCTGAGTCGTCAAAATAGCAAGTCTGCAAAATTTGAAAACAGCTTAGGGGGTCTTCAGACACTTGTTAGTAAAAGGAAATGAAGAGATTGTGCCATAGGAAAAGCTTATTGATGAACTTATGGATAGATTTATGGATGAGGAAGGCCTTAAATATAATGTTTGCCTTATCAAAACACAGATAAGCTGAACAAAACGTACTCGACACGTACTAAAACAAAGCACAAAAAATATGAACTAATAAAAAAACTCTGAATATTTCAACTCCAGATCTGGGGGCATTTATCAACGAAAAAAAGAGAGAGAAAGCAAAAACAATTTAAATAATTGAATAACAACAATACAGCAAGCGCGAGATAGAAAAACACCAACAAATAAACAAAAATCATATTCCCAACAATTTCCAACTGCAAAACCTGCAACTGTCTGCCCAATCACCTACAAACGTATGTGACTAATACAACAGATATCTCTCCTCTTTAAAGTCAGATTGGCAAATGACCATTATTAAGAATAAAAACTATATTTATTTGAAAAATAAATTATAGAACCCTAGAACCCTACTCCTGAATGAATTTACAAGGTTAAAACATTTAAACTGTATATGGTAACAGGTCAAAGAAAATTATATATTATAAATTAAGAGGATTTTCTTATTTGCTAACTTAGCTTCCGTTCATCTACTCTTTCCGGCTTTGACCCCGTCTTGAACTTCACTTGCAAAAATGTTCATTTGTTTGAGGATTATTATGAAAATTAATAGTGTTAGAAAATTTTACTTGTCCCATAATTAAACTATTTTACGTTAAATTAATTCTAAGAGCCACTTCGTCTCTATTACTACTAACACCCCCATAGTCGTCTCTTTCAATTTAAACAATTTTTCTAAGGTTTGGCAAGATTCCTCAACAATTAACTACAATTTGTGTTTGGTAAAATAGTATATTGTGGCGAGGAGAGTCAAATCAATGCTGTGCTACATCTGATTCAAATATTTCGGATTTTAATTATATTTTAGCAAATAGTAGATGGTATCTGTCTGTTGCTGCGATCTATTCTCTAAATCTTGTTGTGTCCTTTCTACATAAAATTTACCACAAGAACACGGAATTTTATATACACTATTTTGATTTTTTATTGGAATTCTATCTTTACCATAATTATATAAGGACCCTTTAGTTTTTCTTGATTTAACTGCTGTTTTTATACTATGTTTATTTGATTCTCTTCTTAATTTTTTGTGATAGATTAGGTTCACACCGTAAATCTAATTAATTAATTTGTTGATTTGACCCATCACCGTCTAATATTACTTGTTTGACTAGCTTGTTATCATTTTTTTAATTATTCGTTTTTTTTTTCACTGCTTGATTAATTAGACCTGATTTTTTGTCTTAAATTTTACATGGAACAGCAGTGTGGTCTAAGAAATTCTCTAATTAAGTAGTAAGATAAAGTCAAAGAAACTATTGGCTACTAGGTTTTCAAAATGGTGAATCACTAAACCTAGCAGACATGGCAAATATTGTTAAATGAGAAATTCATGAGAATATTGAGGGAGCTACTGAACTGACTTTAAGAAGGATGTTTGCATCCAGAGGATAAATATACCATACTAAAAACACTTTTAAATGGAAATTGAAGACTTAAAATATGACGTTGAGACACTGAGAGATGATTGGAGTGTAATGAAATTGACAATACTGCAATAATAGGGGAACTGTTTTTGAAAAGTTGTCGAGACTTTCAGGAACTGTTGTGAAAAGGAATGGAGGCAGAGCGGGCAAGAGATCTCACTATTAGTGCTTTCCAAAGGAGGAAGTGTAAATTTTTTGTTAAGAAAAAATTAATATTATCATACCATGAGCTCTATTAGAACTTTAAATTGATTTACAATAGAGTGGAGAGGAAAATCAAATGGCAAAATCTATATCATGGTCATGAAAATATCATAGATTCGATTTTCCAAAAACGCTAGTTGACCGCTGAAAAAGGAAACCCATGATCTAACATCCTTCTTAAGAATAAAAAGTGACTGAATACAGATCCTTCTCCTGTAAAATTTTTTCTAACCCCCTATTCCTGGTGATATCCAAATAAATATCTGGTTTATAACTATTTTCAAAACAGCAATACTCCAAAAAATGTCTTTAGGAATAACGCATCCTCAGAGCCCCAGGAATCCTGAAAGGTTTCTTTGTGTTTAGAAGATTTTTAGGGTTTCGGCTTAATTGTTTGTCGTAGATTTTGTGGTAACGTGGATTTTGAATAACTGTTTTTTGATTTTAAACTTATAGTAGAATTCATATAAGGTGATATCTATTATTTTTGTGTTTTGCGTGACTTGTAATTTATATTTATATGCATTTCGGATTTCATTTATCTATATTTAGTAATTTATTTCGTTTGAGGTTTGAATTATACTAATTTAAAGCATTAATAAGGCTCTTTTATATTCTTTAAAATGAAGTTTTTCCTCGAAAATATCTTCTTAAATTATTGCTTTCGGTATCGTAGCTTAAATTAAGCAAATGGAATTGCAGCTTCTTATTAGGTTAGAAAAACATGGGGCTTCTGTACTGTTTGATGGTTTTGGGCTAAGAGGCAGTTGAATTTTCTACACTAAAATCTTGTTCACAACATCCAAGCAGAATCAAGAATTCTCACTGTTCTATTCCTTCTTTCTATTTTCATTCGATATATCTAATATTAGCACCATCTTTCGCAAAATACCTGTCACATTAGTGGGAACTTGTCGGGTAAGCCAGTGGCTAATCAATGGTTGGAATTATTAGTTATAGGCCATTGTATAAAATAGTAAGTAGTGTGGTCTATAGCCCACACAGGTAACAAATGAGGGTCATCCCTACTTGTAAAAATCAAGAATATTACGGCTTAATTTTTCGTCGTAGATTTTGTGGTAAGGTGAAAATTGAATATTAATTTTTTTAATTTTAAGCTAGTAGTAGAATTCAAGCAGATGAAAATTTACTAGATGTTTTCCAGAGAAATTGCCTATGGATTGCTTTGGGTACCCGGCTGACTGACCGTATTTCAAACAGTAGGTTGTACGAAAAGTGTGGTTCAATCCCGCTTTCTGGGGCTATAATGAAAGAAAGGTTGAGATGGCTCTGCCACGTTCTACGGATGAAGGATGACAGATTACCGAAGATTGTCCTTTTTGCCCAACCGTCTGGGGCTACACGGAAAGCAGGTCGTCCTTGTCTGGGTTGGGAGGATGTCATAAATAAGGATTTAAAGGAAATGGGAACTTCCTGGGAGGGTGTAAAGAGGGAGGCTTTAAATAGATTAGGTTGGAGGAGGAGCGTGCGTAGCTGTGTTGGACCCAGGTGGCTTAGTGCTGCAGTGAGTTATTAGTAGTAGTAGTAGTAGTAGAATTCATATATGATGATTTCTAAAATTTTGGTATTTTGCTTGACTTGTAATTTACATTTATATGCATTTTGGTTTTCATTTATCTATTGTATGGAATTATTTTTTCGTTTGAAGTTTGAATTCTACCAATTTAAAGCATTAATTTGGCTCTTTTATATTCCTTAGACAGAAGTTCTTATGGAAAACATCTTCTAAAATTATTACTTTCGGTATCGTAGATTATATCAAGCAAATAGCATAGTCAGAGCACCAGATTCTGTATCTTGCACCCACCCATGAGGGGAGGTACGAAAATGCTGAGGACAGATCCTAGGGTAGTCGACCATACCAAAAACGAATATCGTAGGGCGCATGTTTGCCGTTGGGGTGTTTCTGATATATAGGTCAAAAACGCCGAATATAGCCTATAACTTAGTGTGACGATTCAGGATTTTTTGCAACTTATTGGGATGAGAAACCTGGCGTAATGTTATAAAAATCGAATATCTACCTAAATCGATCTAGACCTACAAGAATATGATTTTTAAATTCAAAAAAACACTATTTTTTATCTCTATTTACTGCAGTTTCAAATTAAGTGCTGTAAAATTCAACAAATACCCCAAAGAAAGGCTACAAACTCGAAATGTTTTCAAGGTAACAATTTTTTTTTCCAATTCGAAAAGAAAGTGCATTCAATTCCATACAATTTGAGCTAAAAACACATAAACTATTTTTATTTTTAAAAGGTCTGCAATTTTTTTGTAGTGTCACTGAAATGATCACTAGCCGTATCGTGAAAAGGGGCATTTTTTTCTTCTTTGAAGGGTAGGAATACTTCAAACTTCCTAACTGTTTAAAATTTTTAACTTTTACTTAAAAATAAAAATAGATTTTAAAAAAGTTGACAAAAAAAAGTTTTTTTTCTTTTTTTTTAGATTGGACGAATATGTTTTTTGGTGTAATAAGGTGTCTGCAATTACCTTTTTGGGACCTGATTTGCCAGTAATACGACTGAGCTATTTACTAAAAAAAAAAAATTCTGCTTCACAGATGGATTCAGTCGGCGCATTGGAGTTGTCTTACTCTGCTTGCCCGTAAAATTAGGTCATAGAAACTGATTAGGGACCTGTTGTAATGAAAAGTAAAAGGTATCAAATAAAACTGTCACGAATATTTCTCATTTTCTTCTTCCGAGAATTCATATGGAGCAAGGCGAGACTCCCTGCATGCCCTCCTCGTTCCGTGGCAGGAGCATAAGCTGCAACATCTTTTTATTTTTGAGCAGCTACAGTCTTTCCTCGATCTTCCATTTTTGCATGTGAAGTCAAATTCCAGGCTTGATGCTTCTTTACAGTTTGAGAAGACCGCATATACTCCCCTTTCAGCCATCTTCCCTTCAAGGAGAAGTAGATTAGGAATGCTCAGGCGATCCTGTACTAACGACAAGATTATCTACTTAGCGAATAAGGCTCTACCTACGCATGGCTCAAAGGTGTTGTCAGAAGGTGGAAGTCATTTCAAATCTTGTTTCTGGGACCGAATGAAAGCCCTTACACTGGCGAGTGAATTGAATCCGGCATGTTTACCGTATTGTTTACAATGACCAGGAATTTTTATATGTCATAAATTTCTCTAAACGTGTCTACTGAAAGCTTCCCTTCTGCATCCTTGATCTGCTCTGTCACCAATACAATTCTTGAGGCAAAAGTTGGAGACACTGTGGCGTTTAAACAAGAAGCTTCACCGACGCCGAAGAAAAAATTTCTTTTGTCACAACCTGGTAGACAGTGGACAAACGTTAACATAATCTACTTGTCTTTGGACAAGTGGACTCCATCTGGTGGCTCGTTTACTGGGATAATGTAAGTTGGGAACTTCAAGAAGAGGTCGTTCAGTCCTTCAGCTTGAAGCTCTTCAAAAAAATGAACACAGGTTACTGCCACGTCTGTGTCGTTGGCATGAACAACATTGCTACGATGCTACAAGCGTAACGGCTAGCGTACTTAACATTTGCCATAAGGCGTTGGTCAGCCTCTTCGTGGCTGGAGGACAAGCATTCCTCGTAGTAACAGTGTTCTGATAAAGTTGGACTACAGCTACACTTGACTACTTTAAATCTCTCCTTGAACCCACCTGAGAGAAAAAGATTGAGTGCGTTCAGAAGCTGGTGACTCATCTGCTCCCAAGTTTCATACAAAATTTTGAGGAGCCGGCTTTTAGACGGTGAATTGCAAGTACTGCATCCCATTCTTCAATTGTGCTAAGAGCAGAAATCTGGAGGTTTTCCGTTTCCCTCATCTGAGTCTGCTTGCTGATTTCAAGGATATCAACTCTCCGGTGTCCGTGTGCTTCCCAAACAGCCCGTTTTACCGATGTGCGACAATGTGGACTTCAGAAATAGCCACTGGAAGGTAATTCAGCAATGATAAAAGCAATCTTTCCGCGAAGGATTTCACAGTTTCAAACCTGGCAGGCCGATATGCCTTATCTTGGACATTAGGTCAATGATGTGTACTGTAACTGATGTTGTTTCTTTGGATTTCACAGTGGCCGGTCAGGATTAAAGACCTCCTTTTTTTCTTAGTGAGTTCAACAGCACAGCATTGTTCCTTGCCCTCATTTTTCAGCCAGAGGATGTCTTGGTTGATTGTCGCGGAAGATGTTCAAAAATGGATGAAGGGAAAAAAAGAATCTCTTTTGTGAGGATGTTTGTGACGGCTTTCTCCTTTTCTCCACCGTAGATCAACTGCGCAGTAATGATTCTCTTCAAGGCTGTTACTTCAACGCTGAGGAGATTGGTTAGAGGACACCATTCACTTTCTGAGTTTTCCCCTCTGAAGGGAAAGTTCAAAGTACAACCTTTTAGACATCGTGTTTCCTGTTGCACAGAAAGTCCTCAACAACCTATTTTGCTTTTGAGGCTACGTAAGTAATATCAGAAACAATCTTTTCATCGTCCACAATTTCTGATATCACAAAATTCCCTAGGTCGAAGTCCACTCTGCTGAAAGGATTGCCACACGTAGTGAAACTCTATCTCGTGAAAGTTGTAATCGCGTCGTCGTCGACTGATTGTCTTCATGATATTTCAATGTCTGTCTGGATACGTTGACTACTTGCAGAAAACCATTGCTGATGGCAGCGGAGACTGGCAAGGTAAGAATCCAAGCTTCAGTCTGTCCATCATCCATTTGTTCTCCTATTATTCTAGTCACTGTCTTTGCATCCTTGTTCACTGTAAATTCCAGTATCTGATCGGAACAGGTGGTCGTAAGCCTGGTGTGCGTTCTCTTCAGTGCGAAGTATCCTTTCATGAGCCTTCTCTGCACATCAGGAAAGGTTCGTGGTAAACTTCATATGTCATATAGGCACTGTATGAGACAACTTGAATATTGAGTATGGTCAGCCACCACCAAGAATAGCAACATCCGAGCAGTTGCTGTCAAATGAGACTCCCAGTCACAGTCTCGTTCAGCATGATTGAATTTCATCGCTATTTCAGGTAGTTCCGAGAAATACTGCCAGAAAGCAAACGTGGGTGACGAATTTTGAAGGGTTTTTAAGGCATTCATTATGGGAGCCAAAGCGAATAAGGTATTGTTTGCCTTCTGAAGTGCAATTCGCGCGTTAGCACCATTTGCCGATGAAGTCCTGAATAACTCAATGGCACTACCCAGCTGGTCCAGACGGGATAAGTCTTCTTGTGCTTCGGAGTAATACTCTTCCAAAGACTCCCAATAGAGGGCTCTTAAGACCTCGTACAGTATGCAGTAGGCATTGATATCTTGGTAGCAGCCTTTTCCTTAAAATACCTTTTCGTATGTACCAGGTAGCAGCAGCTTTGCCTGCACTATAATCTCTTTGAGTCCGTAGCTGTCCATTATCTTACCAACTTCCCTGAGTTAGTTGAGCAGGAGGTGAAAGCCTTTCATTCGTAGGATTACGTTTTTGAAGTCATCCGGGTATTTACTTTTCACTCCCTGTGCTAGCTAATAAATGAAGAGATCTTGCTTGACCACCGTATCGTCACATCCGACAGCTTTATTTATCGCCGTGAATGTTTGTAGAGTTTTCCGACTGTTGCATAGTTGCTTGGTGCTTCATGAAGGAAAAGCAGGATATTAGATTAAATATTGACAAATCAATTTCAAATCACAGATGTTCCATTTGACAAGCATTTTCACTTGAACTTGAAGTTCCAATACTGAATCTGATTGGTCAAGGTAAAATGCCTTTTTATCAGGTTATAAATCTAAATTAGTCAGAATCACCAAGTTTCTTGTGATATTTAATTTTGTAAATTAATTTCATTGAGTCTCTTACTTCTGCAACAAAAATTACACTGATTTTCCCAGCCAACTTCACAACAACAAAAGTGCTCTTAAAGATTCTATTTCCTTAAAAATTGTTTTTTGATCTTCCAAATTTGTGTCATATTCTTCATTATCATCCATCAGCAAATCAGTGTTTGCGTCAGAATCACATTTTGAATCGACCTGAAGTAACTTTTTTTTTATCTTGGCCTACCTGACTCACTTTTCTTTTTCATCTTCTGCTTACCGATTTCTTCTGATTAGCTTATCAATCAACTTCCCGCTCCATAGCAGGTTGCCAAACAAAATTCCTACTATCGGGTACACTCGCTAGAAATTTGCAGACTCCCCAGATCTAATAATTTAAACTTTTATTTTAGCTCAATGTGTTTGGTATAAAACGGGCTTTCTTTTTTAATATACAAAAAAAAATACTTTATCTTGTAAAAGTTTCGAGTTTTTAGATTTTTTGTCAGAAATTTGTTGACAAAAATCTGATTGTTTTTAAAACTGCAGTAAAAAGTGTACTATTTTTCAATTTTTACAAACAAAAATCATATTCGTATAGCTCCATGTCTCTTCTTTCTATTGATGTAAGATTACGCTGGATTTGACCAATTTTATCTCTAAAAAAAAATTAGAATCGTCAATACCTATTTTAGGCCAAATTTGGTGTTTTTGGCCTATATCTCCGAAACGCCCCAACGGCAAACCTGTGCCCTACAATATTTGTTATCAGCATGGTCGACTACAAAGGGATCCACCCTAAACAATTTTGTACCTTTCGGCGTGGGTACTAATCGAAATAAGTGAGATACAGAATTTGGCGCTCTGACTAGCATTGCAGCTTCTTATTAGGTTAGAAAAACTTGGGGCCTCTGTACCGTTTTATGGTTTTGGGCTAAGAGGCAGTTGAATTTTCTACACTACAATCTTGTTCCCAACATCCAATCAGAATAAAGAATTCTCACTGTTCTTTTCCTTCTTGCTATCTGCATTCGATCTATCTAATAAAAGCAGCATCTTCCACAAAACACCTGCTAAATTAATGGGCACCTTTCGGGTAGGCCAGTAGCTCATCAATGGTTGGGATTATCAGTTATAGGCCAAAATATGAAATATTCACTAGTTTGGGTCTATAGCTCCCAGAGGTAACAAATAAGGGAACAAATGAGGGTTATAATTACTTGTACAAATCAAAAAGATTACCAGAGATATGCAAACTAGTCTTTTGTGATATAGCTAATTTTACCTCAACATTGGAACACAGAAAGTATTTACGAATTGACATATGACGAACAGAAGCAACTGCTTACTTAAGTATTTCAAAACTTTCAGGTCAAAATGTGCTAAGCACTCCAAGCACCGTGACTAAATAGACCCTCGTCATGAATTTGGGCTAAGACACAAGAAAGAATGGCGGTTTATTTTTTTGTCAATTCTGCAGGAACCTCACATAATGAAGATGTCCTTAGGGTATACCCATTTAACCAGAAATCCTAAAAAAGTATTTTCCAATATTTGCCTAAGATATTTTTTAGATAAAGACTAATGCGTTGAAGAAAAAAAAGGAATTATTTCAGTTTGTTACCTTTTTCAAAATATCGTAACCTCGCATTTTCTTGATCTTGAAGTTATTGGCTATGTTTCAACATTTTATATCTCACAAAATAAACAAACACAAATAATTCAATCAAGCCAACAGGGAGCTGAAGTCGAACTGTTCTCGATTGTTAAGAATAATACAGCTCTTTATTATAATTTTAAAGTAATATGTGATACAATTTGCATTCTAACTAAAACGAAATTTATTTCAAGAAAGAAAAAGTTCGATAAGATTAGTAATAAGGATAACAGATTATATTTACTTATTAATTTTACTTGTAAGTAGATTGAAGATATTAATTTACCAGAAATTTTAAAAAAGCGGCATGTGAAACAGGCCCTTTTTACTAATTTAAATTATAATGATAGTCCAGTTTTAACATCTAAATTTTCAAAAACCATTGGGCAAATTATTTTTAATCATAATTTAATACTAAAAAACTAGATAGTGAAATAAATTGGAAACCGGTTTGTAATTGTAAGCAACTTGGCCCATTTGTAAATACTACTTACAAACATGTTATAAAAGGGGACTTGTCAATAATAAAGCAAGATGATCTTCAAATTATAATGAAAAAAGGGGCTAATTTCCGTCTTTCTCATCACTTGAAACCATCGAGTGTTCTTGATGGCTTGGAAAATGATTTTGATTTATTTATTGATAAAAGGTGTAAGAAAGAGAATAAAAATAAAGAGAGTTTTCAAAGTTGGAATAATTTAATTATTAGTAGAGTAAGAAATAAAATATATTCTAACTTAAAAAATAGTAACACTAAATCATTATTTTATAATGCGAAGATTATACAAGCAATTGCAAATCTAAAGAATGAATTCGTAATTGTGCCAGTGGATAAAGCTAATAATAATATTGCCATAATTTGTCAGAAGCTGTATTGTGATATCTTAAAAAGGGTGTTATGCACAACCAATGTTTACGAAAAGGTAAATATAGAGGATGAGTATTCAATTGGAAAGACTGAAGAAATACTTTTTAAAAATTTTAATACTAAAATAAATGACAATGATAAAAAGTTCCCTTTCCTATATTGGACTGTAAAATTTCATAATAATCCCCCTAAACCACGATTTTTTGCTGGAGCAGCTAAATGTCCAACCCGCATTGCTGCTACTGACCTCTCTTTAATTTTAAAGGAAATTGTAAATAAACTTAAAACCTATTGTTCTGGTATTAAAAAATTTTCGAATTTTAATCCATATTGGAGTGTTAATATTTCACTGCAGGTGATAGATTTTTTAACAGTGGTTTCAGCTAAAAGAATTGAGTATTTCGATTTTGCGACAATGTCTACAAATTTATCACTTAATGTAGTGTATGATAATTTAAAAACTGTTATCAAGAAATCTTTCCTCTTATCTAGTAAAATGTTCTTAAAAATAGACATTTATAATAAAAAAGCTATATGGACAAACTGCTTTAATACTACAGTTAACTTGAGATGTTACAGCTTGGATATGATTTTTGAGTTATTGGAATTTGTTTCATATAATACTTATATAAGATTTGGGGGTGATTTGTACAAGCAAATCATAGGAATTCCCATGGGGGGGGGGGAATGCCAGCCCATTTATAACTAACTTGTTTTTAAGTCAACTAGAATATAAATATATGATGGATAAGTATAATCCAATTAATTTAAAACATGCTTTGTCAAATAATAAAAGATATTTAGATCATATTTTGGTCTTGAATTATAAGGAATTCATTGATATTTCTAAACATACATATCCATCTGAGCTTATTCTTGAGCCTAGTCATGGCGCTGGTCATGAAGATCATTTCTTAGATTTAAACATTAATATTTGTGATAATAATAAATTAAGTTTAGAAATGTATAATAAAACGGATGATTTTGATTTTGAAGTGATTAGTTTCCCATTCCCTGAAAGTAATATACACTCAAATATCACATATTCAGCGTTTTTCTCACAGTTACTTTGTTATGCAAGGATTTGTAGTAATTATATTGATTTTAAAAATAGATGTAAAATCTTAAGCCAAAAATTGATATCAAGAGGTTTTTCTGCAAATAAATTAACTTGGCAATTTAAAAAATTTAGTTTTCATTATAACGAACTTTAAAATAAATATCAGAAAAATTATCTAGAAATACTTAAAGAAATTTTTAACTAATTTCGGAGGTTTGAGAAATGTTGTCACAGCGCCATTTATTTTGAATTATGTTTCTAATTGAGCGGATTTTCTAAAAAATTAGCCACATGGTAAAGATGAATTCTATAATTGTTTAGTTCATCCAGGTTTTTTTGCAATGTGTTAATATTTGTGATTTGGTAGAATTTATAATTTTTAGTTTACCTATTGTTGCTAAAGGGAGAGATATATTAACAGGATAAGCTTGTTATGGTTTTACTTGGTTGTTTTACATTTGCTGTTTTTTTTTCATAGACATGTATTTTGGGGGTGATACCTGACGTGGGGATGCCATGGATATTCTCTGGTAGCCACAACACTGTGCTGGGTTGAGAATATTGAGTGGCAAAACCCTATATAGGCCAGTGTATTCTCCTGATGAGCCCTTATGTTGGGTGTTGCCTCTGAATTATTTGTCTATATTATTTTTTCTCTTGTTTGGTATATGACGACTTATACTTATTGACGACATGACTGCCTGTCCATGGATTATTATCTATGGTTGATTGTGTGTGGCTCTTCTGTTTGACCTATGTGATTGTATGGATGAGTAGGGTTAAGGCCTCATTCAAGTGCTGGTCTATATTAATCACTAATTTAGGAAAACAGTCTTCCTTTTCTCCTTCTGTCTCTTTTTTTGTGTTTGTGCTGTAGCATTGGTGATTTCTCTTTTCATAATATATCAATTTCAAACTATATTGAGATCCTTTTCTTGTGCACCATCAATGTCTGGCAAAATGACAAATTCAATGAAAATAATTCAAAATCTTTATCAGATGTTTCTGGAAAACCGAAAAAATCCAACTTTTTTCATAAGGTTTTGCACGAGTCCTCTGATCAAATAAAGACTATTGCATCAGATATAAAATTCCTACTAGAAATTGACCTGTTTAGCATTATTGAACCATATTCATTCTTCACTATTAACGATTTAGCTGAATCTATGAAAAGATAGTATCAGGATATACTAAAATTGCTTAATGACCGCTCTTATCAAGAAAAACTTTCTGTAACATTTTTCCTTCGCAATTTTTCTCGTCAGAGCAAATGTTTGAGAAAACTTGCTTTGAATTGCCCTTACTGTATCATCTACAGCAGGGCTTCTTATACTGTGGGGCACGACCCCAATTGGGGTTACGCAGCAAAATTATGGGGTCATGAGTGATAAAAACACAATTCAACAAAAAATGATTTTTAACTTATAAAATTATTGTTATAAAGAAAATAACAATCATCGCTGATAAATATATCATAAAATCTTCTGGTTCAGAAAGACTGTTTATACCAGCATTTCTATTCCGATCATTATAACATCTTGTATAAATTACTATGAATCAGAAGATGTTATATAAATTTATAAAAAATGTAGATTTATTTTGTAATTTTTTTAAAACCGAAATATTCCTGATAAATATTATTAAAAAAAATTTTGAAGTGTTATTTTGAAGAAGCTATATAAACATTTCGTGTTATTTCTGTTTAGCCATTGTATGATTGTGAACGAAGTGCATGTTATATCCCAATTAGTCAGTTTAACCCTTTTGCCGCCAACGAGACCTTACAGTCCTGGCATGTAAAAATTCTTTGGGCACTTCTTAATTGATTGAAAGCGCCGGAATTGAACAATGTGCTTCAGGATGCTGTTAAGGTCATTAATTTTATTAAGAGCCGTGCCCTTAAGAGTCGCTTCTTTTCAAATCCCTGTAAAGATACGGATTCTGACTACACAACTTTATTATTACATGCAGAAGTAAGATGGTTTTCAAGAGGTTAAAGTTTAAAAAGATTATTGTTATTAAAGGACGAAATCGAAATATTTTTAACTGAACGAAAATGTGAGCTTGCTGCTTTTTTTAAAATGATTTGTGGTTATCCAAGCTCTGTTATTTGTCAAAAATTTTTGCCTAGTTAAGAGATCTTAACTTGTCTCTTCGAGGAAAAAATTGCGATATATTTACTTCAAACGATAAAATTTAAAGTTATATTAAAACGATCAGCATTTGGAGAAGTAGGGTCGAAAAAAATCCGTTCTAAATGTTTTCCAGTGTCAAAAATTTTGTAATTGAGAAAATTCATCGTAAAACTTTTACTGCAAAAACTATTGTACATCACTTAAAAGCACTAAAAATACAGTTCCGGAAAGATTTTATATTAATTATTTATTTACAATAGTGGTTCGGATTCAAAAGCCGTTTTGGATTGGCTTAAGTGAGGTTGATCATCTGCTACCTAAAGCTCAAGAGGAATTTGCTGACCTTTCGTGTGACTCAAACTTAAAACTACAATTCCAGAAAAAAAGCCTTTGACTGACTTCTGGATCGGAACTAGATCTGCATTTCCCACAATCAGCGATATGGCGTTAAATGTACTTTTGCCATTCATCACCATATATTTATGTGAAGTTACTTTCTCAGCTTTAACACACATTAAATCCCAATATCTTTCAGCCATAACAAAATGTTAAAGAGGTCTTACGTCCAGCAGTTTCAAATATTACACCAAGATTTGATTTATTATGCAATACAAAAACAGGCACATCCATCTCATTAAATTTTTAACTTAAACTTTAATTTAATATTTACAACGTAACAACTTGGATATATTCGAGAGAATTAAGACGGTCAGAATACACTTTTGTTTTGAAACTATAATGAAAAGTTATAATATTTTGTGGAAATTTCAATTTTAAGTTTATTATATGTTTCAACACGAATTCTAAATTTATATTTTTTCATATGCACATTTATATTGTTACGTAATAAATATATCACTAAAAAATTATTAATTCATTTTTCTTTTATATTTGTTGGGGTCGTTAAGAAACTTGCAATCATAAATGGGGTCAGTAATTACAGAAGTTTAAGAAGCCCTGATCTATAGGGTTGTTTATGATTCAAGCTCACTCATAACTCCAAATATACGTATATATTCAGCTACTCCGAAATCTCTACTCTCAGTATACGATCAGGCTATAAATGAACCGTATGGTTACACTTTGCTGGATTTCAATCCAAAAATATCTGAAAATTTGTGTGTCGTCATAGTTATTTTTGACAATAAAATTACTTTTTTATATTACAGTAAACAATAAAAAGGTTTACTAGTCTCCATTTTGAAACCGAAGAAATTACATTGATAGATATAATTTTTTCAGTTCTGGGCAAGTCAAACCTGTACTTAAGTTTGAATTCCTTAATCACATATCGGGGCTTTGTTTTAATTTAACTGAGGACAATTTTCAATCACCAACAACAATTAAGCAACAGACAAAGCAACAATGCTCCATTGAATAAGCCCTAGCTACCAAGAACGAGAAAAATATTAAAAAAATAGAAGAAAAGTCATATCCTATTGAGTAGCAGTTTTTTTTACATTTTTACTTTGAATAGTTGAATAATAATAAAAAATGGCTTACCCCTACTATTAGAAACCAACGGAATAATTTCATCAATTTTCACCATTTCAGCAATGGAATAATTTGAGGAAAATCGGTAAATTGATTAACATTGGGAATACTGCAGACAAGAAAAAACTACTAATATTTTGAAGTGTGCTTCTACGAGTGGACAAAAGTAAATGGACAAATAGTAAGGTAAACGTTCACACAAGTAAACTGATTTACATGTGGACAAAGCCAATGTAAGTGTCATTGAAAAAATGGAAGCGGCTTAAGATTTTGGAACAACATCAGCAACAACTACACCATCGAAGTTGAAAAATTCAACATTGTCCAATATTTTGTCAAGTTTTAGAGATCTATTACCTCAATCGTTTCATGAACAATGTAAGAGAGTCTTGATATATCTTATGAAAAGTGAACACATTCTAATTGATACTTATAGGAATTAGATTAAAATTCTTGGTAAAAGTTACAATCTACTTGATTTGATATTGGATTTGACTATAAATCGTAATAGACTATTATCTTTTGACATTTATCTATACAACTCATAATCCCAGTAAGACTTGTAAAAGTTTTAATTTCCAATAAACAAATTCTAAAACAAATACGAGAATTTAGCAACAGCAGTCAAACATTAAAAGATGAAGAAAA
This sequence comes from Artemia franciscana, assembly GCF_032884065.1. Taxonomy (NCBI): domain Eukaryota; kingdom Metazoa; phylum Arthropoda; class Branchiopoda; order Anostraca; family Artemiidae; genus Artemia; species Artemia franciscana. The sequence continues at coordinate 95,211 of NW_027062835.1, read as the reverse complement.
TTTTAAACAAGCCTCTGAAAACACTGGCGTACTTATCATATCTAGAGGGAATGTCATAGTAAATTATTTTAAACACCAGTGGGGTTGTTAAAGCGAAAACGTCTTAATATAAACTCACTTTCATCATTATCACTCACTAGTATCAGAACAGAGGAGGAGAGTGATTATTCGAAAAATGTTTGAAGTTTTGAAACGTGTTTATGAAACTGTTACTAAAGTCGAAAGTCGAATTTCCCCCTACACACTTTTTCAGTCGCCACACCTCAAAACAGAGTATCTACAGAATGAACCGAATTACACCTTACATCAAAATCATAGGGCTCAGGGTCTTCATTATCGAATAGCTAACTTTTTCTCCTCACAAATAATGCAAGCAGGCCTGTTAACTCTAGATAAGATTCAAAGCCGTCAAAGTTGCCCATACAAATATATTTTATTTGCAATCATTTTTTTCGTAACATACTTCGTAACATGTATATTTCATTCCAGTGTAGCCAAAGAGAGGTCATGAAGCTAATGCTCTAGAAACTATTCTTAAACAAGATTGTTATGAAAAACAATAAAATGGATTGGAGTAGTGAATTTGTTAATTCATAGGTAAATGCGGTACTATTGAAAGATAATTCAATGCCCTAGTCCAATAAATGTTATATTGGCTAAAATATTGACAATAACTATTCCACTTCAAATTTTCAGATATTGTAAATTGAAAAATACAGCTTTTTTATTCATAAATTAGGCAGAATTATACAGATTTACAATTAGTGTTACCACTATTACAATTTTTATTATAACACTATTACAATTAGTGTTACATCAATCTTTCTCCAACATTATTACTCTGGAGAAGTTCAAAGAGGACGTGGAGATACACCTGACGTTTATCTTAAACAATATTCCATCTGAAATATATTCGTGGTCTTAAAAAAATATTTAATGAAAGGTAGAAGTGCGCGTAGCATCAGCGGGATGAATCGTGTCATTTTTCCAACTATAAACCTAGCTTCTCCTCTGACGGTTGTTTATTTCCTTACGCTTTGTTCATTAAAACATCAAGAGTTGGTAATAGCAACAATTTCCTTCATAGTATTCCTTAATGACAAACTGTTCAAGATCATATTCATACTTTGGATGTGTTGCATCTTCAATATACCCCTAAAAACTTTTTATGTGCAATTAATTTGGTTATCATTAAGAAATAAATGAAGTTATCCCTTAACAATAACAAGAGGTTTGGCTGTGAAATTCTTTCAAAACTTGCTTTTGCATTGATAAAAGGCACTAGTGTTAAAGGAACATGAATAAGTTCCCAACCTAGATTTGAAAAGTTTGTAGTTTCATTTCTTGTTTTTAAAGTTAATAGAATCCCTCTCAACAATTTATCCTTTAATTAATTCTTTGGGATTATGAACAAACTGATAATGAAGTCCCACGACCGAGTGATACTACTATTCGCAAATGGAACAGATGAAAAAATGCTTGTGAAAACTCAAGGTTTCATTATGTTGGCCTTGTCAAGCACTCGAGATATGAGCATTTTTTTTAGCAGAAAATTAACTTTTAAAGCACATCTTTGCCAAGCCTTGAAAGATTGTAGCATTAATCTCACTAGAGTTATTTGAAATTTATTATAAAATCACTCCTGATAGCAATTTTTTACTGAACCTAGTACCATGAATTCATATCTAATAATCAAAATATTTAACTTGGATTCATTCATATCCAAAAATAAGTCCTATTGTACATCCTTGGATATCCTAGAACAAACTTAAAGAGTAATTAATATCCTTATCATTGATAATATTAGTCCATCAAATATAAAGACGGGAGATTGGCTATGAATCTTTTAAACAGTGATGAATATAAAATTTATTAGCCATTTGTGTCTACAATATACATTTTTCATTCCGTATACCAACAACATTGTTAAAAGCAGTGGAGAATATATTGTCCAAACAAGAAAGAGTACAAAATTTAATAACCAAAAGCCATTGATTTCATACGTTATTGTATTTTGTTTTCCGATTTTGTGGCTGTACTTAAACTGAATTTCCTAACCTTTTTGTTGACAACCCTGAATTTCTTCTTATTTGAAAATAGACTTTCATACGCGTAAAATATTTATTTATTAAGAAATGCAGGTAAAAAAAATTAGTTTTCTTCTCCGTAAGATTTCTTTTATGCATAGGTAGTAATCAAAACAACTAATGGCTGCATATGCTTTGGATTCACCTGGAAGATGTATTTTCCGATTTTGTGGCTGTACTTAAACTGAATTTCCTAACCTTTTTGTTGACAACCCTGAATTTCTTCTTATTTGAAAATAGACTTTCATACGCGTAAAATATTTATTTATTAAGAAATGCAGGTAAAAAAAATTAGTTTTCTTCTCCGTAAGATTTCTTTTATGCATAGGTAGTAATCAAAACAACTAATGGCTGCATATGCTTTGGATTCACCTGGAAGATGTATTAATCTCTTAGTGAAAAGTCAAGACCATTTTATCTCAAGTAAATTTACTTTTGTTTTGGCTCTTTGTGATAATGTCAAAACTTCACCACAGGTTCAATACAGCCAACTTGTGAAAAATGCGCATTTTTGCGTAAGGTCCTGACCCATTTAGAAAGTTGGTTTGGTCAGTCATCGCTGTTATTATATGTAATTTCTGAAGCCTTAACAGATAACAAATGCTTTTTTTCTGGTTTCCAGTCACAGGTTACTATTAAGAATTTTGCTTACAATTCAATGTGATTCACGCCGTCGTTTTTCCATAATTTTTCTCTATCAGTTGCGATTCTTACCATGTCTAGTTTTCTAATCATAGTTATCAGTGTTTCATTTTCATCATTAAGCAATTTAAATGACATTAAACAAGAATTATCACCTTTGTAAAATTATTTATTTTTTTGTTATTGGACTTTTAACTTTTGCCTGGTCTTCTCCTTGTCCTTGTTATTATGAAAAAGTGTTGCCAAGCCTTGTCTTTTGTAACAGAGGCTGATGCAGCATCAATGTCAGCA